>NC_063448.1:2844321-3042965 GCF_020379485.1 Brassica napus | reverse complement strand
TACCATATGTTCTTCGACTGCCCCTTCGCTTGTGTGATATGGTCTGCGATTGCCTCCAAAGAAGACTCCATGCGTTGCAAAACTGGGAAGCGACAGTACTTCAGTTGATGCAATTAACTGGTACCAAACACAGTAAGCGTCTTACCCTTCTCTGCTGGCAGTCTACTATCTACTTCATCTGGCGTGAGCGTAATGATCGCCTCCACCGTGCCATCTTTAGATCACACCAGAATTAATCATTCGAGGGCTGGACAGACTAATCAGAAACAGGATTCAGAGTATAAGAGTTGAAAACCCTCGATCATCTAGTGCTATGATGCAAGACTGGCTTGGGATCAAACGATTGAATCGGGACTGACTGTAAACGTCCTCTACGGTCGGAGATGATCGTGCCTCCACTTGGGCCAGTAATGGGCCAAAATGCTTTTAACTCAACTTTCACCTTATGGGTTATGTTCTAATGATATGTGTTCACTTATAAAAACTCTATTGGGTCTGTTGACCATGATACACTAGCCATCTTGGTTTGTAACATTTTATTTCTTTTCTGCAATTTAAATTGAAAGCCTTTTTTACAAAAAAAAAAAAAAAAAAAAAAAAACGATGATATATTTAAGAGACCAACATTTGTGTTCATCATTTTATAATCGATAAAGATCTTAGTGTTGCAAAATGTTAAAATCATTTTATAAATAAACATTATTATAAAAACTCGGAATATCATCTAGTGATAAAACTAAATGTGGAAATCATCCGTATACAAAAAAAAACTATCACTGATTATCAAACCATGGTGGACCAAATGTGACAATAAAGAGCGGAATTGCTATAAACTTTGTGTTGGGCCACAAACTGTATATATCCTCCTCATTCCTCAGAAAGCTTTTCCAAAGCTATTTCAACTGGTTTATTGATTCCGCAAGCGCTTCCTTCTGGCACTTCATGTACACAAGAGAAGTTTGTGTGTTTTTTTGTTATAAAGTTATGGTACAATGAACTGGTGATGTACCTAACAACGGTTTGTAAGCAAGAATCAAAGAAAACACGACCTAAATGTTAGGATTTGAGTCTAGAGCATACCCTTCTTTGCCCAATATATACTTCAATTAATTCATCTTAATTAGGATTTGTAATCACGTATGTGCAATTTATGCAAAGCATTCAAAACAAAAACTGGTATAAGAGAACAAGTTACTGAAAGGGTAAAGAAACTTTCACCACTTCCTTTCTATCAGTAAACAAACCAAGCAATGATTCAACTGAGAGAAAGCAAAATCTCAAAACCCCTCTATTCAAGATCACTATCAGTTCTAGCTTCTTCATCGCTTTCTACGCACAGATCCTCAGGAGGATCATACACAACCATTCCAGGGAAAAGCTCCAAGAAATCGTCTTTCACCCTCTCTCTCAACTCAGGGTAAGGAACGAGCCCTTTCAGAATAACTCGAAAAGGCAGAGACAGAGGCGGGTCAGGAGAATCTCTCATCTCTCCATACAATCTCATCGCTTCCACCGTAAGCTCGTTATCCAAGAACGCTCTAACAAGATCTCCAAACGTGTGCTGGTCAAACAAAACCCCTTCTCTCTTTAAATCTCCCCATACCTTTTTGGTTTCATCCACTCTCCTGTTTCTCGCAAGCATCATGAGCATGTCTCTGTAAAAGAACATGTCTGGTCTGTACCATATCTCCCTTCTCACAACATCATAGAGCTGAAAGAAAAAAACATAAAAAAAAAAAAAAACCAAATTCCATTTCAAATAAATGTAACAAAGCCTTCTCCTTTATGCTAAACCCTAAGCCCCAAAACCGCTCTGCCTAAAAAGGTCTTAGCTTTAACTTCACAAGATTGAACCTTTAAACACAATCCATCAGGCGAATTTGAATTTTACAGCTAAAACATTAAACATTAAAAAAAAATCGAAACTTGTTCCAAAATGCAATTGAAATTTGATTCACCTTCATACAGAGGAAAACTTGGTCTTGCCTCTGAAACTCGGCGAGAACGGAGACGAGATCGGATTTAAGGAGGCGAGAGACGTGGGAAGAGATGAATCGATCGAGACGGACGAGTTTGGTTTGAAGACGCTTGAGCTCCTTGGCGGCGATTAAACCTTCTTTGCTCATTTCCTTCTTCCGTCTCCATATAGATAAGCTGGGACTCGAAGCAGGTCCCGATAAGTACGAACGAACAGTGAGATCACTGTTTGCGAAACCAATTTGGCGAAGAAGGAAGAAGCTCTGAGGAATCGAGTGTTTAACTCTACGCAGGAGGATCAACATGTTCTTGAAGAAGAAGGTTTAATTATTGTTGGTAACTAATATAACGCGAAGAAGATTTTTAGGCCTAATAAACATAAGTTGGGCCCATACAGGCCCAATAAATATGACTGTATGCGTAACAGATCTGAGCTAAGAAACCCAAATCTAGACCGGCCCATATAGGCCCAAACGATAAAGCAAAGACATGATCTTGATTTGGAGAAGGTAAGCCGATTTAGATGAATCTTGCTTTCTCATCTCAGTTCTTGAATTTGATTGATTTCATATCCGATCCAGAACTGGAGAACCAGAGAAAAAAGGATTGGGATTTGCTACGATGAAGCTCGGTGCTCGGCTTATTGCTCTTATACTTCTTCTTTCTCTCGCGATTGTGTTGACGGAAGCGGAGGTCATTACGTTGACCCCTGAAACTTTCTCCGACAAGGTAACGATGATCTGAAACTTTCCATCTGCTTGAGTAGAGATTCGCATTTAGATTACTAACGTTTGTTTTTACCTTCTCGCTTAGATTCTTGATTTAGTCTCTATGTCTTGTTCTGGTGATTTAGATCGGTTTTGTTAAAAACCAAAGTGTTTAGCTTCAGATGGTTGGTTGGCATCTCTTGGTGTTGTGTGAACAGTCACTGATGTGAATTTTTACTTTCTCTCTCTCTTTTTCTCTTTGGTTTGTTGGTTCAGGTGAAGGAGAAGGATACTGCGTGGTTTGTAAAGTTTTGTGTTCCTTGGTGCAAGCACTGGTTAGTTTTTCTTGTCTAGTGACTTAGTGGTTTTGCCTTTGTTTATTCACTTTTGTTGATGAGATTGGATGTGAGTGTGTGTCAGCAAGAAACTGGGGAACTTGTGGGAAGAATTGGGGAATGCAATGGAAGGTGACGATGAAATTGAGATTGGTGAAGTAGATTGTGGTAAGAGCAGAGATGTCTGCACCAAAGTTGAGATTCACTCCTATCCAACGTTCAAGCTATTTTACAATGGAGAAGAAGTTTCAAAATACCAAGGTAAATACTTTGCTTTACATGCACCCCTAGTGGGTTATGAAAGATTAGGATTTTTTTTTTTTCTCAAATAGCTTAGGTAACATATCTTATTTGGATGAACCTGTATTTTTATTAACCTATGCTTTGAGTACAGCCTACCTTGAGCTTCATTTCTAATGCATCTATTTTCTATAAAATTAGGTAAAAGAGATGTTGAATCGCTGAGGACGTTTGTTGTAGAGGAAACTGAAAAGGCAGCAGAAAAAGCACAGCTCGAAGACAAGGAACTCTGATTCTTCCCCTTTGCTTATTCAGCTGTGACTTTCACCATTAGTTAGATAGGCATGGTGGCGGATTAGATCTTGGACAAGTCTTTTTGATTTATATGCTTTCCAAACACTGATACTGTTTTTCAGTTTCAGTGCGAGACAAAGATTACCGACACTCTTCTCTTGTATTTTCGTTTACGAGCAATTGCATTGTGCTTTGATATTTTATATCTGGTGGTGATCTTGCATTATTATGATTAACATTGAGATAGACTCGAGAGTGTGATCTTGTATTGGAGCCTCTCAGTTTCATGCGAACATAGCAACAGCCAACATATGAGAACTGCAAATTCAGAAACTCGGTTCTGTTTAATGCACCAATTCTCACATGTCATCTGATGAATAAATTTTCAGAGTACTGTCCATCAACTGACTAATGGTAGAGTGGGGCAAAAAACAGCATTCTCAATATTTACATGACACAAGAATACGTTGCTATCCAAAGAGAACTTAATCTCGGTTTTTATCAAGAAAAATGAACTAATCTCAGTACAACTTCTCCTTAACAATGGCTAATATAGACCTCCAACGCCCAACAAACATTAGCAGTCTCAAGCAAAATCTACTCTTCTTGAAATGTTAGATGCATGCAACAAACGAGTTTCACGGGGGATAAATGAGTTTTAGTCATCAGTTTCAGAATCAACTACTTGTAGGATGTTAAGAGCTGAAGAACCAAGATTCATCCCACGAACAACACCTCCATACCCCACCTTAATTTTGTGGCACATCAGCAGTATAGAGTCCCATAGCGCTGTTCGTCCCTGTTCCAGTAACCATTTTCAGAAACCATTTCCACATCCATACATGCAAACTGTATGACAAAAGCACTTTAATACATATAAAACATTCATCATTTACCTGAAGGGTAAACTGCACCTTCTTGTCCCAGTACAAGGCAAACGTAGGAGGGCATAGCTTGTCCACAGCAAGTACCAATGCGCCAGGATGGAGTGTAGAAGGTACACCTGATATCACAGCTACGTACTTCTCTGGGAATCTTTCTTTTGGAGGCAAAACCCCCAAGAATAACGGATTCCTGCTTGACTGAGTCCCTGTATAAGAGCTGGGGTCCAGATGCAACATCCATTTCGGGTGTTCCAAGTAGGCACAGAACAAGTACAGAAGTAGATGAGAATCGGTTGGAGGCTCCAGGCTCCATTTCTTGTTTTTCTCACGAGCATCTGCCCTTCCGTTGTACTCGTAGTTCTTCACACAGGTTCCTTCCGCGAGCTCTGCAAAAAGCCAACAAGAGTAAATAGAGTCATGATAGGTCAACTAATATTTGAATGGAATTTTTCTTTCTTTTTAACGTTTTATACCTCTGATTCTTTGCACCGTGTAGTCTGCTGGAATGCTGCTGCGTGGAAGTAAACCCTTGACCCACTCTCCTTTCATTAATCCCTGAAGCCTCTGATGTTCGCTAATAGCATCAACGCATTCCTGCATAACGGGTATTAGTGCCGCTTGCTGTTGCAGCTGTTGTTGCTGAAACTGCTGGTTCTCTGTACGCAGCTTTTCTGCAGATGGTAGAAGAAACAGTTAGCAGCTATAGACCAAAACATTTAGCAACATCAGATGACATGATATCAAGATTCAGTGATTTACTAAGAAAAGTCAACACTAATTTGAAAACAACCGAACATCACTACTTTTGGACACATAACCTAGAAGTTTTAGTAAAAGTTACTTACGCATGGTGGCATCAATAGCCTGCACAAGATTAGCGCGTAACTGGTGAAGAATAGCGTCTTCATCGAGAGAATAAGATGGCTGCCACCCTTTTGAACGATCAACCGGTAATGCAGTAGGAGCGGTTCCATTTGTTGACAAATCAGCTCCAACTTGACAAACGGTGACATTAACACCTAGCTTCGCTGCTGTTTGCATTACCTATACACATTAAAACTCTTTAAGTAAATGTTCAAGGAAACATAAGTAAACAATAAATTCTCATTCTGCCTCTTATTTGGATGTGATCATCAACGCATTCATCAGAAGAAAAGTATTGGAAGAGAGAAGTGTTTATTTAGAAAGGGACTATAACATTATACCTGAATATGACTTGTTTCAATCTTGTTAAGCAGAGGTTTGAGCAAAACGGAAGAACACCATTGCCTTAGTCTGTCACGCCAGTATTCTATCTGAGGATACACGCCTAGTTGCCTAAAACCTTCGATCGCCTGTTCTAAGGACATGGGTGTGGGGAAATCACCCTCTCCTTTCTTTGGTGGAGTCGTAAATTTCTGAGCACCAGGAGACATCCTAACAGCTCTTAGTGGTGTACTCCTAGTAGTCCCAGACAAACCAGCTGAACCACCAACCGGACTCGGACTAGCCATCGCAAAACTCCCTACCGTTGGTGGAGGAGTCCGCACCTTCCCGGCTGACTCAGTGATTTTCTCATCTATTTCTGCCAAAAGCTGCTCAAGCTGCTCCTCCGTGGCAATGTCTCTTGCAGAACTTCGTCTACCAGACCAAGGACTAGAAACAGCCTTATCCTGACCAGAGGAAGCTCGGTTGGAAGAAGCTGGTGAGCTAGAAGGTACAAGATACATCGACGGTGAACCCATCTGTTTGGAGGGAGTGCTAAACGGACTAATCTGAGTCCCACTACGAGAATTCAGCTTATCACCACCACTGCTAGATTTATGGGCTGAACCAGTAAGATTTTGATGGATAGGGACAAGCGGCTCCAATGACCGCGATGGTTTCAATGCGGGACGACTCTTAGGAGATTCCGATACACCCTGCTCACCTTTTTTCTTTATTCCTAGAAGCTCAAGCTGACGGCTTGTTAGAGAAAACTGATCTTTGGTATCTTTAGTTTCTGCTCCAGCAGCAAACTTAGCCCTGTGCAGAGATATCCCTTTGGAGAAAGCCATCATTGCACCAATACAAATCAAAGCCACCAGTCCTTGCCACGCCTTTACAGTAACATCTGAAAGCAAATAGGTCGATTTCAGATTAAACTGAGAAACAAAAATACATAAAAGGAGAAACGAAAATGGAACTCACAAGCTGCCTCTTGTGATATCCTCCCGAATGTTAAAGCATTCGTCAATCGTTTCTCCCTGAAACCATCCATGAGATGAACAAACCAAATATTAGTCCCCACTTCAGAGTTTCATCATCGTGATATATCACAGAGAAAGCAAACAAGGTGGAAACGCATTAAGCCCTAACACATCACGGAAGTCCGATGAACAGAGTGATATTCCGAAAACCTAGATTCAAATACTCAAAACAACGCAACTAAGTGGCAATGCTTCACTCCAGCACGAAGTTTAAGCTAGATTAGCTCGCACGTACCCGGCCGTGAAGGAAACGAGAGAGAAAACTGAAGCGATTGAGAGCACGAATATGAAGAGAAGGACGGATTTCGAGGGACGGAGGCTATTGGCGGTGGAAGCGGCGGCGAGAGCAGGGTTCCGGTACACAGAGAACTTGGATGGCTTGCGAGAAGGAGATGAACCCTGCGACGAGATGTTAACATTCCTCCTCGCATCAGAGTCCATAGCAGGAAGGAATCTGAGTTTTCTCGAGAAACCCAAGTGAGGAGAGGCGAAGGAGGTTTTAGGGCTCGTCGGATTTTCGCGGCTGGCTCTCCTCTCCGCGCCTAATGTTTCATTTCGTTTGATAATAAAAAATTTGTTTCGGCCCAATTGTGTTTTTCGGCCCAATTTTCATTAATATAAAGCCCAAGGTTTCCGCTAATATCCCCGTACTTGTAAAACGATCAAATTACACCCCGAGAAGATTAATTGTCATTACCACACCTTTAAATCGAGGTTATGTAACCAGTATTTAGATACTAAGTACTAATCATCGGTAGCATAGCATATACATATATTACTATGTCATTTCTATATGTCACAAAACGTTTCATTGATTGTAGTGTCAGTGGCCACTATAATAAGGTAGCCATGGTTAATGGGTTACATTGGCAATTTCAAGCTTAAGTAATTCAGAAAAACTCCAGGGGACCTGAGACTGAGGCAGGAGGATCTATCACCATGCGGCTTGCCTTTCCGTCTGCGTACAGCTGAGGTAACGTGTTAGCCTCTTTCGCAGTAACGCCTTCCGCTGTCCACAAAGTCACGTGTGGCCATTCGTTCTTGCATACTATGGTCTCCCCGTCCACAGATCCGACATGGGCTGTAAAAGCAGCCATCTTGTCGTTGAAGATGAGCTCGGTGAGCTGTATGGGTACCTCTCTGTTTAAGTGCTGACCGTATCTGGCTACAGCTGCTACTCCGTGGCTTCTCTTGTGGGCAAGCGTCACGTGAGCCCTTTCAAGTTTTTCCTCTATGCTCTTCTTCTTTCCCTCTAGAAAAGATCTCATCGTTGGGTTTGATGCGGCTAACTGTTAAGAAGAAAACACCTATTAAGAATGATGCCACATACAACTGATAATGATGAGGGCTCACATTTGAGTTTATGAACTTTCAACCTTTAGTTTTCAACGGTTTGTGTATAAATTATCACCGATGTGAAGGTAAGACATTTTAAGGGTAATTCAAGAATCTTGTTGGTTACCTTTTCAAGAAGACTGTGGACTTGAGTTACAGGCAAGTTGATGGCAGCAAATGTAATAGACCCGTGTTTTGTTTTCTCTGAACTTGGTGGTTTGTATTCACCCTTTGCGATTCTTTTTAGCTCTTCTCGCACTTGCTGAACCGCAGACTCAAACGGAACCTGAAAGGAGAAAACCAGAAAACAAAGACGTCATATGCACATCCCGTCTCTTTTTACTCTTGTATAATGTACTGAGGGAAATTTAAGCAGTTACAATACCAAACATAGGATTCGTGCTTTTTGAGCCATCAGTGACAAGAGAATATATTACCTGAACATAGTTGATATACTCCGAATTTGCAATTAAAGTATTGCGCAGCTGGTTCTCCCATTTAGTCCATTCCACTGCATATGTTCCTTTCGCCGACTCAAGTCTACATCAAGACACATAACAAGGAAAACAAAAGGTCAGAAACAACCAAACAAAACCTAAAGCTAAAGCTGAAGAGCTGAAGTAAAAAGAACTATAACTGCAAGAAATAAAAACGTCTGTGAGCAAAATTATTCCTAAGGTATCTCCTGAACGGCTGAAACATGATTTAAGTACATCTAATCACAGGATTAACAAATATTTGCTTCCTCGTTAGTTTTTGCTAAATTGTTACTTTTGCATTGCATTTGTCACTGTATGTACCTCAGACAGTGTTGTTCAAAATACTTTGTTACTGGTTTTCACAAAATAATTTAGTTTGATATAATAATTCAATTTATCGTCATGAAAATGGTAGTGTTTACTACCCACCTCCCATGCCTTCTACTGTGGAGCTGGAACAAGTCAATGCCCTCCTCAAGAATCGATTTAACAGGGACAGGTAAAGGACTCCTGTAATATGCGGAGAGAAGTAAATTAACTGGTTTAGCAACCAAATGGATATGAAGTTTGTTATCTCTCATGTACTGTAAAAAATATGTACCTGTCTGATCTCAACAGTGGTATCTTGACGACGGAGCCAAAGCGCTCAATCAATTCACCTTCAAATTCTTTGCGGTTCTGAAAAAACAAAAGACAGTTCAAATAAATGTGAGATCCAATCATGGATTTGATCAGACAACAGCTGGGCGTATGTGATACCTTTCCCTCATAGAGGTGGTAAAACATCAATATCACATAGCCTGCATTCGAAGATGCCTTGTCCAGATTCCCCTGACAATGTATGAAAGAAACAATAGCTTGTTAAGAAAGAAAGGGGGTTGTAGTGAAAGTTGGATGATACAGTTGAAGACAAATTGTGAATAAGATGCAACTGCATACCGGATGGTTAACTCTTTGAAGTACACGGAATACAAAAACAGCCAAGGCATCAAGTGAATATGGATTTGACTCGGTTCCTGAGCATTAACAAGGGGCCAAAAAAAAACGATTGCAGAGAATACATAAGATGAGCCAAGGCAGAAAATCATTAAATAATGGATGCGTAGTTACATACCTTCGGAATCAGCAACGACTGGAACCGCAGTAGCCCTAGTTCTCCGACACATGTCTTCAATCTATAGGAAAACAAAATAATTATATTGAAATGAGACTTGTTAAGACACAAAAAGTGGAAAGATATCAGGTCACCGAATTAATATGGTACTCTTGAAAAGATAACTATACTTCCACAATACAACCTCTCCATTTACATATATTAAAGGCAGGTTACATCAAAGAATCTTTTTTACAGTAAGCCGAGTAACAGTGTATGGTCTCAGCATTTGCAATGGTTCTTTTAAGAATCTATTCAACAATAAGCAAAATTCATTCTAAGAGGACTCATAGGTAGAGCTGACCTCGAAATGCTAGCTTATAAGACGGTGCAGATGATAAATTACCTGTCTCCAGACGTCTTCATTTGGGGCATTTTTGTCAGCCAATATAATTGATTGTGGCTTTTTCCGACATTCATCAGCAACCTTTGGCCAATATTTTCCTGTCCTTAGAAAATTTCATGAGGATGCATTGCAACATTGAAAGGCCAGAACAGTTTTGACAAGATTCTACATTTTAAAATACCTTTGACAAGATCACCCATCAGACTATGCACTGGCCGATCATCTCCTAAGCCACCTGGGGGGTTCAATAACTCCTTACAAAGTGCAGATTTAGCACTTCCAGGAATCCCTGAGATCACATTAAAATTGCAGAAATCAGAGGAAAAGAGAGGAAGCTTAAAGTAAACAAAATCTGATAATACAATGTCCAATTTATTATCTGAACGGTGAAAAGTTGAAAACAATCAACTTCCGAGCGACTACCATCAACAAGTTCAATATAACACATTGCCACAAAAATGAAATAAAACATAAAACTAGATGAGATGCATATAAAAAAATCTAACAAAGGAATACCTGGAAAGAATACAATTAATCCCCCATCCTTCTGCACAGCTTCCTTCACAGCTGGCTCAGGAGTAGCTGGTGCCACTCTCTCTTTCTTCAAAAGATCGCCTTCTTCATCTAGATCACCGTCAACAAGGGCCAAGAAGTCCTCAGCTCTGACTAGATTCCCAGCAGACCCTATCAAACCCTGATTCTTTGGGCTCCGTCCTGCGTACTGCTCCAGGAATGGCTCAGCTTCGCTTAGATATAGTGATGAGGATAGCTGCTTATTCCCACATTTTTTTCTTATGTGAGCAGCCCTGAACATTGAAAAGAGATAATAAACCTTGTTGCAAGGGTTTTAATCAACACTCAAAAAGCAGAAAACATTGAACGAAAGACACTACGCAGTAGGTTAGACGTTTGCTCAGGAAATAAACTCCAAGAAAATAATATATAAGCTTAGTAGATGTGTAGAGTAAAGTGATTCTCGTACCATTCATCAAGCATCTTGCAAAGTTCTTTCTGCTTTCCATCTGAAATACCCCATATTTTCATTTGCCTGGATACAAAAAAAACAACAACAATTTAAAAACAAATTTACAGCTTGACAACATCAAGAGTCTCGATGTCTCACTCTCAACGATGCTGCTCCTTACTTTTAGATACACAATCAGTAACATAACAAACATGCTCTAAATAGTCTGCCCATTTTGATTTACAATTTAATGCAATGTTAAAAAATATCGAGATCACCAAAACCATCACTCTCTACATATATTCACAGGGAGAAAGCAGCTCACCTAAGGTAGAAGGCTCTATAAGATGCTGGCCCCTCTTTAAATAGAATTGATAGGCCATTTCGGATCAGAAAGGTTCTCAACTGTCAAAGAATTGAAGACATGTTCAACATCACGATGACAATCAAGAGAAAGAGGTAGCTAATTGCAACAAATAAAAAATCCTTCTAGCCAGAAGACCTTGAGAAAAGTACCTTGTATGTGAGAAACTTCAGTTTGATCATTAAGTTAGTATCAGCATCATCCAAACCATCCTTTCCTTGTTGACCACAATTTTCACCGGCATCTTTGACCGCTTTATCAATGCATTCCACAGCCATCGGATCCCTCCCTTTGTTTGACTTGAACAAATTAATATCAACAAAGAAACCTGAAAAGGAAAAACTCAAAGAGAATCACCAACTAATATAGTTAAAGGAAAGAACAGATGGTATTCGTCTATTGATATATCCAGTTATTATCTGTTTCGAGAGACGATGTTTGCTACCACAAAAAATTAATCTGACACGTTTAGGAAAACTTAACTTCCTATGAAAGTTCTATTTTACAAAGACACAGTATTAAGTCTAGAAAATCGTGCTTGGTTATTGTCTTTAAGACCAAAGCTAAAGAATAACCAACAAAGAAATATTTTTACCTCGATATAAAGGCCACAAGCCAGGCATATTCCTGAAACACGTTGAAAGAATGGTTGAATAAAAAGAAATCAATCTTTTCTTAGTTTGATCAAACAGAAAGACATAGAAGAAGTTTTAAAAGATAACCTCATCTCTTTCTGGTAACGCCTAAATCCTGAATCACTGTGCACATGGACAACCAATTTATAAAATAGGTTGTCAGGTGATACGTCATTAGCTCTATGAAAATTCTGGCAACACTTGAAAGCGGCTGGAAGACGTCTTTCCTTCATCAAGCGAACCATTTCCTATTAAATGCAAATATTCAGTTGCTCATCAACAGCACATAAAGAATGGAAACTGGTAAAATATTAACCACATGAAAGAGCATTGCAAGTGAAAGATATACATAACATTTCGGGGAGTTGGAATCCACATGCAAAATTCAACAAAGACGCAGAGCTCAAGTACCTGTAGTTTACTAGTCGTATAATCTGCGGGCTGAGATTCCAGAAATTTTGTTACAACAGATTTGTCAGCCTTTTTCGAATGAGATTCTACAGAATCATCTCCAAACCAATCCAAGTCACTGGGGCAAAAGCTAGGGCCAACACTCGTTAAAAGCGCTCTTATTTGCTACAGCACCCACAAAAAAGGAAAAAAAAAACTCTAGAATGAGAAACCTTGACTAAGAGATGACAGCAAAAAAATTCCACGTGATGAAGCTTTCAATAAAAATTTGTTCGAACCTGTTCCTCGTTACATCTATTGGCAGCACATATCTCTCTTAAACTGAGTCCCAGAGCAAGATTAGCTAAAATTTTGAAAACAAAAAAGAAACAAGAAAGAGGAAAATTGTAAAATATACATGGACTTGATAGAGCTGAATGCTATGAAACCAACGTAAAAACTAAATAGTGATAAGATAATGCACCTCCATCACAGGTTGGTGGAGGATGATCTCTCAAGACATTTTCCATATCTCTGGCGCTCCCACTGCTCACGATACGCGCCACAAGACCCTCTAATATCTCACCTTGCACCTTCACATGGTCCTTGGAGCCTGTTTATTTTCATTCAAAAGTTTATTCATTCAATGAATATCATCAAGTTAAATTCCTTGAAAAACTAATGTGAATTCTCGCAAAAGAAAAAAACTGACTGCAGACAGGAAAAACATTACCTGGGACGGATATATCAGCTACTTCATCAAGAGCTCTACAAACTGAGGTTGCTATCCCTTCTTCGCAGAGTGCATCAAATGCGGCGAAAAAAGAGGTCACTGATTTCCTTCATAAATTTTAACAAAATACAGGCAACCTTAATTGTTACTATTTTTAATAAAAAATCTTCCCACAGTGTTGCATCTAAACATATCAGCATGTCTGATCCTAATAGAACCATAAAATAGCGTTTTGAGGTTTATGGAGTTAAACTAGTAAATGCATCAACCATATATCACCAGAATATTCTTACTATAGTTAGGTAGAGTAAGCTGACAGGAACATGTGTATTTCAAGCTGTTACGCCAAGATCGTTCGGAGATATCAAGGGCCAAGGGACACTAAACCCTTGGAACAAAATATTAGCTAAATGTATTTCAAACCACAATTCTATTTAAAGCAACAAATGCCCCATGTAAGATGACAGTAAAGGGCAACATCACAGACGAAGAAGATAGCAGCAATGATTTAAAAGACGAGAAGTTACCTTGTGGAAAACAGCCAAACATGATTTGTTGGTAGACGCCAAGTCCGGCAAAATGCAATTATTTCCGAAGTTGAATAGAACTTGGGCTTACCATTACCTACCTCGGTAACAGCCGTCACTACTACTGCAAGATGCAAGTCAAAACAAAAAAAATTAATTAGACGACTTTAGCAGGCTTATTAAACTTCTATAAATAAAGCATATATACTTCACCATAGTCATCCAGTGGGCGTTGACCATGATCTCCGAGAACAGCTGTTACCAGTTCCATAGATACACACATGCGATTTTTCTGGGAGAATATAACTTTATGAGCTATTATTTTCTGGCAATTGACTAAGCCTCGAGAATTTGAAAATTTTGATTGCTTGAAGTCCTGTCCATGGAAATATCAAATACCTCAAGAAAATCATTAAACTCTGCCTCCTTCTTTGACGCCATAGTTCCCCAAGCCTCCCTAAACATCCGAGAAAGAACAAAAACACCAACCGCAGTAAAACTGCAAAATGAAGCATTGTAGTTAGCATATGAGAGAACCTTTAAATAGCCATCTCAATTGGCAAGTACCAGAAAAATCCACATAACAGCATTAGATATGGAAAAAAGTAGTAGTAAAATGCATTTGCTTCATCAAAAAGTAGTAATCTGTGCTGTAAGTGAAATAAATGAAAAGGAATAAACCAAATCTAAAGCTTGAGAATGGGCATATTCATTAGTGGTTTTCCCTTTGTCTAAGATTATTTATGAAAAGCTTGTCATAAATAACGAAAGTAATATACAAAGATGAGGGAGAAGTGAAGCTAGGAATAAATGAGCTTATTACATGTTACCAAAACTGTTCTTTGCATATGCTCCTCCCGTGTGACCGGCGTACATAAAGAGAGAGCCTGAGTGCTTAAGAGAGACCTGTAAAAGTTTTATTACAAAAGGTCCTTAGACAGTTAGAATTTCAGAGTTATCAATAGACATATGCACTGCATATATGTTGTTGATACCTCCAGCGTTGCCAACCCTTTAGACACCATCTCAATCATCCGTGTTCTTATCTGCAAAAAGCAAGATAAATACAACACGAAATAAAGCAAGCTAACAACAATTAGTGCTACAAAAAACGAAAGGAAGCTTGTAAGCGTACCTCTTGGTCAGTCTTTTCGTTCTCAAACTTTGGATAGAAAGTGGCTCTGATCTTGGCATGACAATAAGTGGACTTGTCCACAGTAAAATCTTCCAAGTAATTAACGACTTCTGATGCCGAAGAAGATCCACTAATGGCTCCATATGACTTAGGGTTTTGGCCACTGTGGTTGACTGGAACATTAGCGTTCCTTTCCTCAAGAGTCAACACACCAAATTGGTTGTTTACAGCTTCTGCAGCAGTGAATGCAGAACGATTACTGGATCCAGATGGAGCATCCATATTCTGCTTTACTTGCCACTTATTATCAGCGTGAATCTGCCAACAACAAACAAATAAAAAAAATAGTTGAGTCCTGTATACACCAAAATCAACTCTTCCAAAGTCAAGACTATTGAACAAAGTCAAACGTCCATAGTCATACTAATGCACTAGAAACTAACGATGCATTTTATCAACGAAGCAATCAAAACCTAGAAGGTGCAGATTCTCGAGAGATGATATTTTCGATAAACTTGCTGGAAATTGCTCAAGTTCCGAGATAAATTCAGAAGACTATGAATGTTAGTTCACTTGTTTCTTAGGTATATCGAACGGAGAAAAATCGAATTAATTGACCTAAGTAATAACCTGGGGGGGGGAAGATGATCGGAGGGGAGGTTCCGGGAGGAGACGCGAAGCGCGGTGAATTTTTATAATCGGAGCCTGTA
The DNA here is from genome assembly GCF_020379485.1 of Brassica napus. NCBI lineage: Eukaryota > Viridiplantae > Streptophyta > Magnoliopsida > Brassicales > Brassicaceae > Brassica > Brassica napus. Next base: position 3,027,529 of record NC_063448.1, on the reverse strand, counting down.
TAAAGTGTTATGGTGCGGAAAAGAGCACCGTAACAAAGATGGTCCCACTAATAAATGGGCTTAAAGGGCCCAGTTTCGTTACTATTGGATCCGAAGAGAAGTATAGTATTTGGGTGGAGAACATCGGAAGAAAATTGGAATTTTAACTTTTAAAAGTCGGCCCATAAGTTTAGATATATTTATTTATTTATTTTGTCGATTGTATTACTAAGCTTTTCGGCAAAAATTTCTAAATAATGAGAACTAGCAAAACAAATATAGAAAAATGATACACTAGTAAGGATCCAAAGTAAACTAACGCAAATCTATCTTGTATGGATGACCAAAGATTTTTCATATATAAGCTCCATATTTGTTTTTGGAATAATTGAATCTCAAGGAAGATAATCTTCATATTAGTCTAAAACCACCATGTTTCAAACTGAATTGTGAACGATTGATTGTCACTCTCTTTTTAATACTCCAGTACATATTAACTGATTGATTTCTAATTGATTGATTTTTTCCCTAATTATTAGGAAATAATTGTACACAACCTTTGTCCAAAAAAAAAAAAAATTGTACACAACCTCTGAGATATTAAAATTTCCGATAAATTCACCATATAATTTATTACATTGTTTACATACATAGTGTCTCTAACAATATGTATGCTAAGTTTGCTATAACTAACCATGAGTAACTTAACTAAAGGGCTTTGAAGTGAAGTATAGTCAAAATCATACTATATATATAGTTAATATCATATCCAAAGAGGATCACACCACAACGTTGATGGAATGGTGTTGGTGTACTTGATGTCTTCAGGTAATCCAAAATCATTGCTCTCTTCGTCCGGGCTGCTAATGAACTCATCACAATTTCCAAAGAAACTATCAAAGGACATATTGTGTAGCTCTTCGTTTGGTTGGTCCATGTTGTGAATCAATTCTAGTAGATTTGATCTTTGTAACTGCATACTCACTATCTCCACTTGAGCTTTTGCTAGCTGTGCTTGGAGTTCACTCACTTGTCTTTGTAGATTGTATATGACACCCGCACATCCATATATTGGGTCTCTGATTCTAGCTCCAGCTTCGTACACCATACTGTTCACCGCATCAGTTCTTTGTGATTCGGGAAGTTCCTGAGAAAAACATGTCATAAATAATTATATAATAGAGAAGAAAGTGATTAAGCCTAGCTAAGCTATGAAGAGAATGATAAAAATAGATAAGCTAGTACTTTGTGTATTTGACCAAGAGGAGTAGAGACTATTATTATACAAGACTTTTTCAAATGTGCATGAAAACGAAAATATTGACAAAGACAAATAAATCATTTTGATATGTATAATAGTGGAAAATGGTTATATTTTCTTTTTTTTTTATTAAAAGGAAAAAAAAGTTAGATGTGTTGAATATGTGTGCTTTGTACAGAACAAGTAAGATCTGATGATTATCACATGACAAATGAATCCATTTTTCAGAACAAACATTTCACTAGGTTCATAAGTCTATTAAAATAATAGATTCACATGTAAAGTTTTAGTACTAGAAGATAATATAATTATTACACCAGTACATAGTTAGCTACCTGCAAGAGCTTAATGATGTTGCTGGCTCCAAACACACGGTGGGCGATAGTGAACTTGGCTGGCTCCGTTGGAGGGAAGTAGGGAGCCAAAACGCATTTATCTCCGCAACGCCGCCTCAAGATTTTGCAAGCAGCGCATGGGCTAAGCACCAAACGTGGTGAAAGCTGTGGTGGAGGAGGAGAAGAGGTTGGAGAAGCAGAGATGATAGCGGCAGAAGCGTCACACTTACTCTCCATATCAAGCATTATCAATTGTTTTGAGGGTGAAGTGCTTTTTGGTAGATATGTGGTATATATAGAATTATAGACAAAGTGAGGTGACCCGGCTGACATCATAAATGACGCCATATTTTTTGTTGATGAAACGTACTGTTTCCACATTACGGTGGCTCTTAAATTCTTTCCACGCTTTCAAGTTTCAACGGTTGCTTGACTTTGGCATAACTAATTTCTTCTATGGTTTTTTCTACATGCTCTTATATTCCAATATCAGTCTTTTTTATAAAAGTCCATAATAGCGCGCATTGATTGGTTATCAATGTACGGGTCTTCTACTCTTAACCTCTAGATTCTAGAGTATAGTTTCTGCTTATGAAGATTTTGTTAAGTGACTCCAAAAACACAGGAAAAATAGTATGTTTCTTATTTTCTTCTCCTTAACTTAGGTTGAAGTACACTAAATGTATAGCACTTGATGTATAATTTTAGAGTAAAAACTATATTTCTCATACTCACCGGTGACTTGCAGGTCGTACTCCTACTTAAGTAATTAGTGAAAATGTGAAATACACCACGTGATTTTGTAGGTTGCCTAATTTTTGCTGAAACGTATTTTGTTTGTATTAACCAATATTCTTGGAACTCCTTTGTAATTTAGTTATGCGTAGTTTCGTAAGACTTTCTACTTGAACGACTTATCTTTAGAAGTGGCGGTATACATATGAAAAATCCAACAACACTAGACTCAAAGTACATTTATTTTCCAAAATCTCAATAAGATTGTAGTATAAAAATGAACGGTGAGAAGACTTAAAGAGTTATTAAGAAAACATATACACTGGATTGAGGCTTGATACTTAGCGGTCCCAAAACATCAATTTATTCAATAGCTTTTCACCAACATTAATAAGAAAAAATTGGTAATGAAATAAATAGAAGAATGACACGTATAATCATGTGGGATCGCTAGTTATTGGGTGTGCTCCTGCTTCCACCTTCAACAGCTTGCTATCTATATCTCTACTATACGTACTCTCAACTAATCCTTTTTGAAAATGACTAAAGATTTTCTTTTCCCTCCACTATTTTTGTGATATATATTTTGAAAAATCACACTAACTGTTTTCTTTTAGAATAACGAAATATAACAGACTTAATATTAGAGTGGATGATGGTGAACTTTTTAAAAAGAAAAGGTAAAAGGTAATGTTGGTGAGTTCGCGTAAAATGTGAAAATTATAGAAGAAAATGATCAAATGGGGTAAAACTAAAAGCGGTCGCTTTGTATTCTAGTGTGCTTGGATATGTCGATATTTTGCATGTAGGGTACGTCTTCTGGATAATATCATTCGGGTTTTGACACTTCAGGGGGACAAATATAGAATATATTGCATCGCACCTACGTATATCCACGCACATTAGGTACTTAAGATCAAAGACACTAGACATATTGTATAAACATCGATTTTCTTATAGTTTTTGAGTGGAAACTATTTTTAACGTCTTTCGTTTAGTGGAACAATATGTGAAGTGCCACTTTAGAATATTAATTCTGGATTTCGACCAAAAAAAAAAAGAATATTAATTCTGAAAAAGTGATGTGTATCCTATCCGGATTCATTCATTAATCGGTCAAAGATTGTCTTTTGGATCGTGTACACTACGGTAGTTTGATTGAGGCTCAATAAATGTTATAAGTGCAAGAGTATCATCATCATCCGATCAAATCATCAATAACTTTTTCCCCAATCATTTTCTGGTGCTTTCATAATTTGGTTTCCTCAACTCTCGCGTCAGTTAAACTATATCCAGATCGTTACTGGGAAATTATCAATAAGACTCTATTAGGTTGGATTGATGAAACGAACTTTCGGGCCTAGGCATACGTGTGCGTCTGAAAAATATTACTGTGTTACTAACACACAACTATATATATATATACACTATATCAATATATTTTACCCAAAAAAGCTATATACTATATATTTACGCACTGGTTATGGTATTTTTATGGGGGTCAAACTATTTGGTCTCTCAGGAATCAATATGATTGGTGCTAGCCGGACCAGGACATACTCAACCCTGATTCGTCGTCGCACCCTTCGAAGTCGCCTTCGGGATGAGCCTCGGTTCCTAGGTTCATTCCCCGGCTGATTGCTCTAATGTTCGTGGCTCTTTGTGTAGGTTCCGGCATAGATATTCAGCTTTGAACTACTGGATTGACATTTGAGTTTTGGTTTCATGTTTTAGCTAAGCTTTAATCACTCTTTAGGAGATGGTTAAACATTTTTTTCTGTGAAAGTCTTTTTTTATCTTTTTTGGGGGGTTTTCTAAGAGCCTTGCTTTAATTAGCTAATCGTAGATACATAGTTTGATCTTCAAGCTTTGAATGTATCTCTTTTATCATTATCTTTGGTCATGAAATTCACATACTTATCAAAAAAAAACGATTGTTGAATCTAAAAATCATTCCCTCTAGGAAAGGGAAACACAAAGAGGTTGCCAAGTGTCCATAAGCAATGTCACCCCCCAAGGGACTGACTATAGACCAATATATAATCGTGACATTTAATTGTTAGTGATGTAAACCTAAATTCTAATTATATTTGTTGCACCACATAAATGATACGTTTGACCCATTGACTATTTTAATTGATCGGATGCATGTCTTTGAAATTTCCTCCTGGTGTACGAAAAATAGTTTACGAAGCGTGAAAATAACAATGTTTTTTTTTTTTTTTTTGGTACTCTGTTATCTGGCCAGCCACATTCCCAACTATCTCCATAGGGGGTCCAGCGCCCCAACGGAAGAGATGTTAAATCCACTGTGACCGGAGCTCGAACTCGTGATGGCGGGCACCTCAACCGAGGTTCCTATACCACCAGATCACGAGGCCCGGTTGATAACAATGTTTTTAGTTACTCTAGGATGTTTATTAACGAACCAGAAGGACTTCAATTTAAGACTGGCAAAAAATGTTACAACTAATTATTGTAGACAATCGTATATATATATATATATATATATATATATATATATATATATGTATATATGTTTCTTATTGGATATGATATTATGTTAATGTTAGATAAGATAAAATGTCAACAGCATGTAGTTAGATTTGGTCTTATTAGAATATGAAATATAAAGTTGTTTACATACTTAATTTACCTATGTGAATGAACAAAGTAAAATACATATACAACTTGATATTTCCTATTATTGATAATACGGATTTATCATAACAGCTAACACTAACATATCGTATCCAAATTTTATTAATGAAATTATTGATCGTTTGAAATTATCAACATACACACCAAAATCACGTAGTCTTTCAAGTTGGCTGCTATAAATTCTGAAAATTACCAAATAGCAACAAAAAAACTTGTTGATATTTCAATGAATGATTTTTCAAAAACTCGTCACATTATTCAAAATATTGTCAAATCCACAACTATTCGTAATTATTACTTATATTGGCTTTATGTATATGATACAGTAATTTCAAGAGCATTGCTTAATTTGTCTTACACTAACTAGTACAGCTAAATTATTTTTGTTTTCAATATAATCTCTATTATTAAAAGAGAAGTACCCATTAAAAAATATCTCTAACTTTTCTAACTTAATTACACTTGCATGTCACTGAAAATTAAATTAAACTACATATTTTAATGTTTGTCTTTTCCAATTAAATTAATGAATTTTTCTTAATCAAATTTAAACTTAATGTCATTAAATAAACTTACTTATTTTAATGCTTGTCTTTTCCAGTTAAATTAATGAGTTTTCTTTAATCAAATTTAAACTTAATGTCATTAAATGAACCTAAAAATACATTATATTTAACGTAGCTTATTACGTACGAGTACGGCCCAATAATGAACTTGAATTTTATTTTTACGAAAACGTGAATCACTTGACTTATGTAATATTTAAAATATATTAACTACAATATAACAAATGCATATAACCTACCTATACTTTAGTTTGAAATGATCATGTTCAAGTTTTATATAGTCAACTTACATCATGCATCGATCGATATACAATATTCAAACCACCTATAGTTTTCGTTTTCTTTATAGGATGTATCAACCAACCAATCATCCCATTGATTTTCTAAATTTTATAAAAAAATAAATCAATAAATACAAACTCAAAATCCAATATCTTCTATTAATCAAAACAGAATATCTTCAATGTCGTATCTTTAATGTACTTATTAAATATAGAAACTGTAACCATAATTACATTAATTATAAGAATAGATTTGATTCCAACCAATTGATCTATTACTTCAGTAATTGATTTGATTGCAGAAGAAGAAACAATAAATTTAAAATTTATAAAAATATAAAGATATAGAGATTCCAACCAATTGAATATATTTGCGTATGATTTCCGCATAATAAGCTTCAAATTGAACATTGAAAAAGATAGAGATTTTTTTTAATTTTTTACCGACACAAACTTAAACAAAACGAAGAGTTAAATGTAATTTTTTTTGTTACACTTCCCGAAAAAAACGGTTACAACATGGGCTTTCATAATATGACCTTTTAACATATTAATGTTATGGACATTTAATAATTATCTTGACGAAAAACAAAGACTATAAATAATTTATTATTAATAAAATTATGAAATTATTTACAATTTGATGACTAATTCATCGCCCTTTTTTATATGTTAAATTTTTCACAGAAGTTTAAAAATCATTTTATTTTCTTTAAACATGTATAATTAATTTATAATCTTTTATGCCATACTAAGTCATAATATAATATTTCTTCATATTTTACATTAATAACCGTTGTTTTTATATATCGTCTACAATTCTCTAATTACGTCTATTTGTTCAATTTTTTATATGATATCGAATATTCATCGTAAATAGATGGTTTAAGATGCCAAAAAAATTAGGGTCTAGTAGTGTTTTTATTTTCTTTTGAAGCCATAATTGCTTTGAACTTCTTTTGAGACAAAAAGGGAATGTATAAAACAGAAGTGACCCACACGGAATTGAAAGAGGAGTTCACTAATATTACAGCCAATTTCCCACACAAAGGCATAACAGCTTCGAACTCTACACGGTGTGAATGTGTTTCGCTAAAAGCTACTCTACTCTTACATTTCTCTCTTTGTCGCTCCAATCACATATTTTCTAATATACTTGAATACTAAGATATGATTGGAGCAATGCGATTTAGTGTTCTTGGCGTAATCCTATTACGTGTAAGAAATTTCTTTCTAAAAACTCGTTTTGGATTGCATTGAAACACAAGAATTTAGTTCCAGTTAGTTAATGTTACAACCTGATTCTATCGTAGACCATTCACTCATATTCAGCAGTAGGGACATTTCTAGATCCAAATAACATATCCGCAAGAGTAGTCCAACCGGGTAAACTAGCTTAGCTAGTTGGAAACTCCAAAGATGATTGTTTATTTTTTTTGTCCATGATTTGGTGAGATTATAGATGTAAGGCCTGACAATTATTACAGTTTTTTCCCAAAGATAAAAGTAGTTCTTTTTGTGTACAGTAGTGTAAAGATAAAGAAAACACTATATAGTATGAACCAAAAGCAACTAAGCAGAGTTACATGTTCCTCTTTAGGGGTCCGTCCATCAAAAAGCAATTTACCACAATCCAAATTCCTTTATATCCAGCGGAACAGCCCATAAACGATAGCAGCAATCCGGAAACGAAGTTTTATTTATTATAGTAGGCCCAGAAACAGAGACGCAATGGCATATGAATACGATTTTCAGAATATTCCCATTTGGTTTAAGAACTTTAAATAGTTTGATTATATTTGTTTGTTATGGCCACATTATCACTAACCTTAACTTAATTCAAAGGTTATGGGCAGGTTGAGAAGATGACAAACAAAAAGGTTAACAACCACAGCAGAATGTCTGACAGCATCATACATAGCAAAAGAGCAACAGAACTACGACAAACTCACAATACCATCCAAAAAAAACAAGCTACGCAGATCCTTCCGACTACATTAAGCAAATCAAATGACAAAAGTTCAAAGGGAATGCAAACCCTCCACCAACCCAAAAGCAGCCATGAGTGTCGGGGGATCACACAAGGAATGACACACTTAAGCATCAGCAAACCTGCAACCAAATGATTCAAATTCAGAATCATACTACTATTCAATTTACGTCTACTCAGATTCAGATACAAATTCAGAGATTCAGGATAAGTACCCGAGCTCAGAAAGCTTCAAGTGGGCCTCAGCGTAATCAGCGAAAAATGCTTCCTCGTCCTGTTTGAAATTGTGACAAACCCAACATTAGATCTCTGAAACCAAGTCAAAGAAAAGATAAAAGTTTAGAAAGAAAGGGATGCATACAGCAGCGTATTTCTCAACAAGAGGACGGAAGACGGGATCGTCCAACAGAGCCTTGTCAGAAGGGAGCTGAAGAAGACCTTCCTTCTCACCGCTCAAGAGTTCCCTGATTATCAGTTAATAAACATATCAGCCACTGAATCAATGTGTATAAATCAAAACCTATAAGACTGCGAAACTTTAGTTGCTCACTTGAAGTAAGAGTTGTCGAAGATAAGAGGGTTTGAAGTCCAGGCACCTTCGAAGCCAGATCTATCCTTGTGGCATCTTCCCTGCGTAAATCATAATTTACAATCATTCATCAGAACTTGTAAACCCGAAACAACATAAAAGATAAAGTGTTCGAGTGAAATACGAACCAGAGTGTGGGCACCAGACAGAGCGACAATGTCCTGGTCAGTTAAACCCATCTGCTTTAAGAAGACCTGCCTCAAGTGGTCACAGCCCTTTGTAGCATCAGGGAGACGACCCTCTGGAGGTGGCTGGGGCTTGTCCTGAAACCAATATATGAATGTTAGTTAGTAATACGCAAATCAAGCCTCACAGCATTCATCCTTCGATTTTGATTTCGTGTTTCAGTGTTACGACCAACCTCTCTTCCAGGGTGGAAAGGAATCTCAGGTCCACCAGTGACTTCAACAGCCACAACACCAGCAAGCTGAGAGATGGATTACACATAAAAAAAAAAGCACATGGTGAGTTTAAAATCCAAATCCTGGAGTAAATCAACCACTGCACAAAGAAGGTAAACCATATACCTGATGGAAATCAGCGTGGGAGATGGTAGTGAACTGCTCCCTGATGGGCTCCAACAACCTAAGAGCAATGTGGAGACCATTGTTGGCTCCATGAGCCAGCTCATCGTCAAACCTCATTGTTCCGAACGGACCACCAGTCCTCGAGGCGCAATCGAATGTTCCAGCAGAGTGCCATCTGCAGTTCAAATCACGCATGAGAAAATAGCAAATCACATATACATGAGAAAACACACACACAAGCTGAAAACGGTTAAAGTTACTTACGCGAGGCGAACCATGATTGGTGCACAGTTCTTCTCAGCGATCAAGCCTCTCAGCTTCCTCTTGCACTTCTCAATAGCCTTCTGGTACTCTTCGCTAACAGCTGGGTAGTTCTTCGTCATCTTCGCTAAAATCTGGAAACACAATACGCAGATCTATCAGCTCCAATATTAAATCTACGCACAGATCTACTCCAAAAAATCCTAACTGTAGATAACAATCTGAGAACCATAAACCGCAAAGAGCCTTCAACACGTCGTCATACCAGAATCAATCACAAGTAAATCCCTAGAAAAAAAAAAGATCATGGAGAGAATCAATCACAGGTTCATGCTACACTCGTAAACACCAAGCTATAACAAAGAAACGTCACGAGAGCGAGCTGAAGAAGCATAATCCATCAAACCTCGGAGAAACGATCAACTAGTAGCTACAGATCGAAGATCTACTACGATAAACACATCATTCAGCTCAAGACTACGCCAGGCATAACGATGAAAACTCGTAAACAGCAAACAATCTCAAAGAAACACAACGATAGTGAGCTCACAAAAACTCGAGAAGGCGGTAGCTAACATCAATTAAAGCAAACCGTAGCTACAGATCCAAGATCTACTAAGATAAATGCATCATTCAGCTCAGGTAAAGCCAGGCATAAGGATGATCCTATCCACTAAACGAAGCAGAAACGATGAATCGAAGGCAAGAGGGAGAGTTTTCTTCTTTTTTTACCTTTTTCGAGAGAAGATAAGAATCTGGGAAATAAAATGCGAGTGGATGGGCACGAGGTGAACACGAGTACTTTTATTTCTTAGAGCGTCGTGGAGAGGACGTCTTTATAATATATATATAGAAGGCTTGTTTCGATCGGGGAAGAGGAAGAGAACGTTCTAGTTGATCTATTAGACGCCGTCGGATCACGGATATCGTGTGGTCAATATTCGACAATTTAATCGACGGTGGAGATTCGACGCACGGCTTTCAAATGGACGTTCGGATACGAGGGTTGCTGAGTTGGTGGTTTATGGGTGGGAAAAGAATAAATCTTTCGAAATTATTTTTGCATATAATTTGGCAAGGTGCTATTGGAGGAAACATGCTTCGTGTGGCGGGCCCACCATAAAGGCGAGGATTTTGATTTATGAGTTTTTAATGAATTGACGAAACTAGCCTCGGGGTGTGGATAGTGCGGAGATGTTTGGTGGTGGGTATTTACGTTAATTTAATCCTCGGCTGGTGTGAACGTGTCCATGCCCCAAATAGATTCCATTTGGACTAACGAAAATGATAACGTCACAGTGGACGATTATTATGGTTTCTCACCCATCACTCCCTGGTTGGTTTTTAAAAAGTGTGTAATTATGAGTTGCTCCGTATCGGTTTACTTTGACTTAGACAAATAGGAACTGAAATTCAATACTAATGGTTTTGGTTGTAATTGTAATTGTTAGGTAAGCGTGGTTAGGTAACACAGGAAAGGATCATGATTTTGAAAGATGAGTCTTGAGGATAAACGTTAAAAAACAAGATGATGTGAAAGTAAGTTTACCTTTCGGTATCTTCAAGCTTCAAGATTTCTTAACTTAGTTTCACAACATTTTGTTTTTTAAGGTTTGGGTTTGTCCATGTGAAATAAAGTAAATATGGAAAATATATGACTTAATGTCTGACCGGTAACTTTAGAGTAAATCAGGGTAAAAATTAAAGGGTAAAAATTAAAGGTGGAAAAATGAGTAAAACTTTTAAGCTGGAAATCAGAAAAGTAAAAAAAAAAAGCAGTATTACACTAGCAAAACTGAGAGTTGCTAGAGTAAAGTTGAGTGTGTATTTCTCTTTCTTTAAACAGTAAGTAGAATAAAAAGGAAAAATATAATTTCTACCGGTGATTAAATGGTAAAATACATAGTAAATAAGTTTTTGGAGTAAGAAGTTAGGATAAAGTGACTATGCAGTCACAATTAGTGACCCATTGATCCACAAGGCGAGGGTTTTTAGTACTCTACTTCCCCTTTTAATCCTTTTAATCCACTTGATAATGACAGAGAAGTTAGCTAAGTCTCGAGTAACTGCATCTCCAACGAAACTCTATAATTTTAAATAAGAAGTTTTTTTTTCTCCAAAAAGAATCGTTCAAAACTTTAGGAGTGAAACTTTATATTTGAAGTTTCACTACTCAAAACTTTAAATTTGAAGTTTCATATTTTTGTTTGCATTTTGGTCCATACAATTACACATCACATTTATAATTTTTAAATATTTTCTCATTTATCGTATTAATCCTTAAAAAGTTTATATCTCGTTAAAATTTTAGTTTTTTTATAAATTTAAGTTTTACACATAAATTAAATATAACTTAAAATTAAATATAACTTAAAATAAGATTTAAAATATTTTAAAACTAAATTTAGACAACAACAATACAAAAGAAACTTAATAACAACAAAAAACTTTTACAAAATTACATGAAGATATAATTATTACACAAAATTAAATATTACAACAACACTAATAGTCATGTAAATTTGATTTGGGACCTCCAAAATCTTCAAAATATTGTCCAAACAAATTTGTTGTAATCGAAGATGGTTGTTGTTGTTTTGATGTCTTTTTCTTACGATTCTTTCTTATTCAAATAGAATGTATTCATTGCGTATTAATATAATCGATAGAAGTTAAGTCTTCGAGCAATATTTATTTTCCTCTTCTACTTTCTTGTTTAGATCTAATTTACTTACAAGTTTAAGATCACCCGATGTCAACAATTTTTAGTTTGTAATCTACAAATTAAAAATAATGAGAGCCATTTTTACTTCGAAATGCACTAGTTGATCATATATGCATTACAGAAATAATTTTATGAAATAATCTGGTATTTTGCTTGAATTTTAATATTAATTATGTTATTTCTATTTAAAAATTATATTTTAATATAACGTTTTATTAATAATGTTGTAATTTTTTTATATATGCGCTTAGTTATTTACAAAAGCTTTATGAAATTAAATTAATTATGACAAATATAAAGACCATACTATAAAATACAAAATAGTTTTGAAGTTAAATTTGAAGTTTTGCTTTCGGAGAAAAGCACATTTAAACTTTAAATATAAAATTTTTGAAACTTCATAATAAAGTTTCTTTTTGAATATGCTCTACTAAGTCTTCTTCGATTTTAAAGATCAAAATAAAAAGGTTTCGTCTTTATTTGGCCCACCAAAAGAAAATTTTGCCACTATTTGCTCTTATCTCACTCCAGCTTAGCAACAACCAATAGCTACTTGAGATATGAAACAGTCTTAAACTTGTTTCTCATTAGTTTTAAGAATCTTAAAACTTGATCCGAGTATTTACGAAGACGAGATGGAAGATGGAGGAATTTTGACATAGAACGGTAGATATGTTATGCACAGCCGACTAGGTAAACATGTTCGAGCTGTCTTCGAAATACATTCCTCCATATTCAACAAGGTGCCTATGGTATTGTCTAATAAGTCTTTAACCAGCTTTTTTCTTCCAAAATTGTCTTCTTGAGTTCTTGTGTGATCAATCTTGTTCATCGTTTCTTTTGTCTTGGATTGCTTCTGTGCAACAGACGAATATGCTAATATAAAGAAGATAGGAAACGCGTTTGACAATAGAGTTGATGCTGAAAGAACTCTCTGGGAGATCAAGCTCCTCTATTTGACTGATCCTTCCAAACGCATATCACAAATGCAGCCCGTATTTTTGTTTGTCTTGGGATGGTATAAATGGAAAGGAGCTGTAAGTTAAATATGAAATACTAACAAAAATGTTTTTATTGACTTGGAAGTTGGAGGAAGCGTTGAAGCAGCCCTACTTGGCCAGTCATCTCTATGATCAACGAGAACCAACTTGTCCTTCTACTTTCAGCTTCGACTTTGGGGAAAACCTTGGATGAACAAGACATCAAGTATCTTATCTTGAGAGAGTCTTTACACTTCCAGGATAAGTAGTCTCCCACAATTTAAGACGCTTGACCGCCAAACCATATGCTATTCGGAGCTGTATGGTTAGTAGTATTCTAGTCTGCGTTTTGTATTGTGCAATCCGAAGAAAGTGACAAGCTTTTGCGTGTTGCATACGGATAACACGACAAACACAAGTTTTCTAACTATTTCATTTTCCTCGTAGAAAGTAGAAACCATGGGAAACCATCATCTTTAATTTCCAGAGCTTGCGTTTGGATTTTATTTTAATTTGTTATATATAAACATTTATTATATATCATTAAAAATCAAAACGATGATACTTTTCGACAATTTAGATTTATTTTTGTTCTAACGTGTGAAATGGCATTCGAACATATATACATAGACGTTTTTCGTATGAGCTAGCGTATAATATATCTACAAATAATTTCATACCGACCAATCCATTCAAGATCAAGCTAATTTGGCTATAATCAGCCTAAAATATCTACTTTCACCAAATTCCAAAAAAAATTATCCCAACTCAATAAGAAAATTCATGTGACAGTGTGTATACCCACCTCTTTTTTTAACACTAAAAGATACTTGTATTAAACAACCAACATTACACATGGAAGAATACATCATCGGATAAACCAAAGCCGGACTAAATCCGGAATTTACGCCGGCAGAACAACAAGTTCTCCGGAACCAAAGCCCAAACAAGGGAAGCATATTAACACCAACTTGAACTACAAACATGATGATAATGAAGGTGAAACCAAAAAATAAGATTAAGAGCCAGCAACATAGGCGAAGAGTAAGAAATGCTTTTAAGTAACATAACGCAAATACTCCAAGCGGTTCTTTGAAGAAGAGACGACGAACTAGGCACCTCCCATAGTGAATAAGCGCATGCAAATAGAAACTGAGAACCTAAGCTTCAAGACCGGAGAACCAGAACGCTTCGTTCTATACCGTTCAAACCAGATACGGCGCAGTCGAGACTACAACGAGAACACGACTAGGAAACGCCAACAGAGAAGCAGTGAAGGATGAGGACTCGATCATACCTCTGAAGTGAAGACAGGAAGCGAAACCGCAACACTTTCGCCAAAGTCAGACTTGATAAACAAGCCAGAGCTAGGATCGAGACGAAGCGAAGCCAAAGACACCAACAATAGAGATAAAGCGCATGCAACTTAGAAAACACATCATCAAGCCGTTGATCTTGCGAATCTGGGGCTCCAATCTGGAAACAAGCTAAGTTTAAACAGATCTGAAACAGATCTGGAGCTTTAGCTTAACACCTCAAAAATCAAACATGCAAGCAAACCGAAGGAACATCACATAGAAAATAAAGACTAAACCCGACTCCAGCCCTGTGGAAGCGGCCGGAGTAGGTGAGCGACGAAGAACAGATGAAAAAGTTTATTTTTTTAGATAGAAGATGGAGAGTCTAGAGAGAGAAAAATGAGTGACCAGAGTTTTGTGGTACTCTCATTTAAAGCGAGACTTTGATGATTCCTTGTGTGTATACCCACCTCATAGGTGAACTTTTGAAAAATAATCTACAACCTAGCGTTTTAATTAACAGAGCTAGTGTGTTGTCAAAAAAAAAAACAGATTTAGTGTTGTGAGGGCAACATTATTGGAGTCCTTAGTTTGGTCCTTAAGAGGAGGGAGCCTACAAAAACACCAGAACCGAAGGAAAAAAATCCTTAACTAAGAGACATTTTGGTTTAGTTCATGTACTGTTCGCGGGCTCCACTGAAACGTGGCGGTCCGCGATTGGTTTGTTTTTAAATTTTTTTTTTTTTTTTGTTAAATCGGATTAAAAAAAAAAATTTAAGGACCAATTATTAAGGACTCGCCGATAATGTTGGCCTGACGATGTCTACCGTTTATGAAACTTTAACTGCATGATTTGTACTACAATTCCTTCCTACAAATATATTTGGCCCAAAAACAAAAGCTGCATAGCTGGTTTATCAAACTTTCGTATTCGTTCACGCAACTAGCTCGATTTTTTTTTTAATACATGCTACGTTAAACTATGCCGGAAAGTAATATTCTAGCTGTGCATACTATTTGGTGATTTTGTATACAATATACAAATCGAAATTGGACCAAGCAAGTCAACATCTTCGTATGTATATATATTAACGTGAAAACATATCTAAACGAAACCCTATTACTACAAAAAGCCGAACACGTCTTAGTTATATGAATGCTGGCTCCAAATGCTGGCTCCGAATAATTAATAAGCATTATCTCTGTAGAACCATACTTTTTTATAGATTACATGTTCCTTTCTTAATTAAATAACTTGAGCTGCCAATCTAACTTCTAATTTAAACTTATCTTCTTTAATGTTTCAAACAAATGTAGAAAGCAACTAGACCGAATTAACTTGCTAATTTAAACTTATCTTCACTCAAACGTTGATTGAAAATCTGAGATTACACAATTCAATTCAAATTCAAAAATGACTAGAATTTTAAATGCTGGACCAATACAATTACGATTAGGAAGACTGCTTAAACTAAAATCGCATATATTTATAACCACGCATGGATTGCAGACGTATTTGTGTTGTTGTCATATCAACTTATATCAATGGTGTTTTGTGTACGTCTGTATGTGTGTGGTATAAAGTCATCAAATCATATCCATATGTTGTTTTGAGTATATTAAACAAGAATAATAATGTTAGTTTGGTTTGAATGTTTATTATCTATTTTTCACGAGACAACAATTACGTCATTATATAACACGAAGTAAAAAGCATATCACTACAAGAAAACATCACCTTAACGAGGGCGGTTTTCCTCGTTATTTCGTCGTAAAAGAGGCTTTACGACGAAATAGCGAGGAAGCGCGTTTGCTCGTTACTCGTCCGTCGTAACACATATTTCCTCGCTAATTCGTCGTAACTTAGCGAGGAATATATTTCGTCGTAAAGACGAAGTAGGGCGATTCGTCGTAAAGACCACGTCAATATTCCACGCAAAGACGTCGCTACAATTCCTCGTAAATACCTCGAAATGAGTTCCTCGTAACCTACACGTAAATACCTTGAAAGAGTTTCCTCGCAAAATACACGTAACAACCACGAAACGATTTCCTCGTAAAATACTCGTAAACTTTTCCTCGTTATTTCCTCGCAAATGTTTCCTCGTAAAATAGTCGTTAATTGTTTCTCGTCATTTCCTCGTAATGTTTCCAAGTAAAGAGGTCGTACATTAGCTACGAATTTACTTCGTTTTTATTATTTTTACAGAATTTAAAAATATAATTAAAAAATAATTAAAATTATTTAATTTAATAATAAATTAAAATTTAAAATAAAAATAAATCAAAATGAAAATATTTTATATATAAATAAGTTTTGAATTTATATAATACAACAACCAAAAAAAAAACTAAGGGTCGTTCATCGCCCGGTAGAATTCATCACTCCTCCTCGTAACATCCGCCTCGTTATGTACGTCGGATGACTCGCCTTGAATGGGATGTTGTTGTCGCATGTTCCTCAACATGGACTCCCATTCCGGATTTGTGGCCGCAATAACGTCCAAGAAACCCTCGACTCCACCCATACGAGATTTTGTCGCGGTCAACTCGTTACGCAGCTGAGCGGACTCTCTATGCAGCTCAGTGACTTCATCATCCCGTCGCTGACCATAAGACGATGTCGCTCTCGGAACATCGTTAACGGAACGAATACCCAACGTCCGTCCCTTTTTTTTAGGAACAACCTTAAAAACAAAAAAATAAATATTGTAAGTAAAAATTTAAAGTTAAATTAAATGAATAATAAAAAATTAATTTTTTTGAAAATTTACCTCCTCGTAAATCTTATCCACGTCAAGTGTGGATAAGGTGACGGGTAATCCGTCGGTAGACTGTTGGGTCAGCTGAGTCTGGCGGTCTTCAACCCGAGCAACTACGTCGTTGTAGATTTGCTCGGACTTGCCATCTACAAATACGCCCGCCTTGTTCTTGTGGGTCCTCTCGTAAAGTTCCATAAGAGAAGGGAGATGTCCCGTCTCTTTGGCCTAAAAACAGTTAAGAAAGTTAGAATAAATTAATATATATATTAAAAAATTATTTAATAAAATATTTAATTACCATTTCCAAACGGACACCGGCGTGGGGTTTTTGGCCCGTAGTGTGAAGCATCGGCCCGTTCCCGTGCTCATCGACCGTGTTACGGGAGTTAGAGCAAGCCTGGGCGATTCTAATGGAATCAGGAAGGCGCCAATAACGGATGAGGCCATCCCACACATCCGTGGTGAGCTCAGCGGGTTTGCCACGCTCATACCCCTTCACGATCCAGTCACCCTTCCAGTTGGAGACCGTGTCCAACAAGCGAACTTTCGCCTTCGCGTTAAATTTCTTCCTCACCCTCTCAGTGATCCCCAAGGCCCAATTAAATTTTTAAAATTAACATCAATAGTACATTTCCCAACATTATCCACCTAATGAACACTAAATAACATAAAATCCGTAAACCTATCTAAATTCCCTATACTAACCACCTAATCTATCCTAAACAAACCAAATTAGAGAGGAATTAGAGAGACTTACCATTGCTACGAAATGGAAAGGAGGTGGAGAGGAAGTAGAGAGGAAAGAAAGAGTGAGCGCTCAGGGGTATATATAAGATTACATATCGTCGCAAATTCGTCGTAAAATTACGACGAAATAGCGAGCAGTTACAAAGGCCCGTGTTTTTCAATACGAGGAAATTACGAGGAATCGCAAAGGCCCGTGTTTTTATATACAAGGTATTAACGACGATTTTGCTAACGTGGAATTAACAAGCCTTGCTTTCCTATAAATATACCCACAACTCTCATTCTCAAACCACACACAAACTCCCAAATCACATCCTATCTGAAATCACATTCCTGAGTAAAATCCTATTCAAATTATAAATATTTGAAAAAAATAGGAAAATGATAAGATATTAGAATTCATGTGGGCGAGACTTACGTATTATAATTGCTGGAAGTCTTGCCACATGTTAATCTGGTATTTTTATCCTTTTCCCTTTTTTTCTAGTTTTTACACTACGAGGTATTTACGACGATTTCTGCTTACGTGGAATTAACGAGTGTTATGTTTAAATCCTTTTACAAGGTATTTACGACGATTTCATCCAACGTGGTCTTTACGACGATTTCTGCTTACGTGTTTAAATCCCTAAAATCCGAAACCTCCAAACCTCAAACCCCAAACCCCAAACCCCAAACCCCAAACCCCAAACCCCAAACCTGAAACCCCAAACCCCAGACTTCAAACCCCGAAACCTCCAAACCCCAAACCCCAAACCCCAAACCCCAAACCCCAAACCCCAAACCTGAAACCCCAAACCCCAAACCTCAAACCCCGAAACCTCTAAACCCCAAACCCCAACCCCATATTCCAAACCCCAAACTCCATATTCCTTATTTTCATATATTCCAAACTCCATCTTTATTTTTAAATTTCGTCGTTATTTCCTCGTTGGCTTACGAGGTATTTACGACGATTTCTGCCTACGTGGAATTTACGACGATTTCTTATACGTGGTCTTTACGACGATTTCTTCCTACGTGGAATTTACGACGATTTCTTATACGTGGTCTTTACGACGATTTGTGCTTACGTGGAATTAACGAGTATTATGTTTAAATCCCTAAAATCCGAAACCTCCAAACCCCAAACCCCAAACCCCAAACCTGAAACCCCAAACCCCAAACCTCAAACCCCGAAATCTCCAAACCCCAAACCCCAAACCCCAAACCCCAAACCTGAAACCCCAAACCCCAAACCTCAAACCCCGAAACCTCTAAACCCGAAACCCGAAACCCCAAACCCCATATTCCAAACCCCAAACTCCATATTCCTTATTTTCATATATTCCAAACTCCATCTTTATTTTTAAATTTCGTCGTTATTTCCTCGTTGGCTTACGAGGTATTTACGACGATTTCTGCCTACGTGGAATTTACGACGATTTCTTATACGTGGTCTTTACGACGATTTCTGCCTACGTGGAATTTACGACGATTTCTTATCTGTGGTCTTTACGACGATTTGTGCTTACGTGGAATTAACGAGTATTATGTTTAGATCCCTAAAATCCGAAACCTCCAAACCCCAAACCCCAAACCCCAAACCTCAAACCCCGAAACCTCCAAACCCCAAACCCCAAACCCCAAACCCCAAACCTGAAACCCCAAACCCCAAACCTCAAACCCCGAAACCTCTAAACCCGAAACCCCAAACCCCATATTCCAAACCCCAAACTCCATATTCCTTATTTTCATATATTCCAAACTCCATCTTTATTTTTAAATTTCGTCGTTATTTCCTCGTTGGCTTACGAGGTATTTACGACGATTTCTGCCTACGTGGAATTTACGACGATTTCTTATACGTGGTCTTTACGACGATTTCTGCCTACGTGGAATTTACGACGATTTCTTATACGTGGTCTTTACGACGATTTGTGCTTACGTGGAATTAACGAGTATTATGTTTAAATCCCTAAAATCCGAAACCTCCAAACCCCAAACTCCAAACCCCAAACCTGAAACCCCAAACCCCAAACCTCAAACCCCGAAACCTCCAAACCCCAAACCCCAAACCCCAAACCCCAAACCTGAAACCCCAAACCCCAAACCTCAAACCCCGAAACCTCTAAACCTGAAACCCGAAACCCGAAACCCCAAACCCCATATTCCAAACCCCAAACTCCATATTCCTTATTTTCATATATTCCAAACTCCATCTTTATTTTTAAATTTCGTCGTTGGCTTACGAGGTATTTACGACGATTTCTGCCTACGTGGAATTTACGACGATTTCTTATACGTGGTCTTTACGACGATTTCTGCCTACGTGGAATTTACGACGATTTCTTATACGTGGTCTTTACGACGATTTGTGCTTACGTGGAATTAACGAGTATTATGTTTAAATCCCTAAAATCCGAAACCTCCAAACCCCAAACCCCAAACCCCAAACCTCAAACCCCGAAACCTCCAAACCCCAAACCCCAAACCCCAAACCTCAAACCCCGAAACCTCCAAACCCCAAACCCCAAACCCCAAACCTGAAACCCCAAACCCCAAACCTCAAACCCCGAAACCTCTAAACCCCAAACCCGAAACCCAAAACCCCAAACCCCATATTCCAAACCCCAAACTCCATATTCCTTATTTTCATATATTCCAAAATAAGTGTTATGTTTAAATCTCTAGAATCCGAAACCCCAAACCCCATATTCCTTATTTTCTACTTCATATATTCCAAACCCCATCTTTATTTCTATTCCAAACCACAATTCCCACATTTGCTTATTCATAAAACAAACTCCCACATTACCTTATTCATAAAACAAACCCCACGTTATCTTATCCATAAAACAAACTCCCTCATCTTATTCATAAAACAAATACATCAATCAGATACATCGACATTCTCGTCATCACTAGAAACATCATCATTTTCACTAAACTCGTCTTCAACAGCTTCGTTTGTGGCATCATCGGTAAGATCTTCGTACTCGTGATTATGCGGATCAATGAGAAGGATGTCATCAATTTCTTGTTCAGGTTCCTCGACTTCATTTATTTGTTCTTCTTGCAATGGTGGTTCTTCTCCACTGATGATTCGTCCTCGAGGTGTAACTTTGATCACTGCTAACCAATTTATACCTGAATCTCTCATCCGAGGGTATGGAAGGAAGCTAACTTGGTGGATTCAAAATTTCCTCGCTAAATACACGTAAACTATTTCCTCGTAAATAACAAGCAAAGTTTACGTCGTATTTACGAGGAAATTGTTTTTCCTCGTAAAATACTCGTTAAATTACATCCACTTTACGACGAAACACTTTTGTCGTTACGTTACGAGGAAATAACGATGACTTTAGTTTTCCACGTACGTTCCTCGTAAAATTGACGTAAATTTACGAGGATTGTTTTTCCTCGTTAAATTTCCTCGCTAAGTATGTGTTTTCTTGTAGTGTATACAGTATATACATTACATACCATACATGATATACAGCTGCTGCATATACATAAATGATACGAGCATATATAGCAGTACATATAACATTAAAATTTAAAATACACACCAACATATGACAATTTCCAATTAAGAATGGTAATTACTCCTTAGCACTAAATATAACCAAATTTGTATTTATTTATTATTTTATTATCTGTATTTTCATCTTTTATAATTTCATAAGAAGATGCAACAATTAGAAAAGATGCAACAATAACCGATTTTTGATTATAATGATAAATGGATACTCGTTACCGCTGCTCGTGTTGTCTGCAATTCTTGTCACGAGGATGCTTTCTTTTCCTAAAATTGTCATGAGGATGTTAGGTTAGATAAACATTATAAGGCAACTTATTATGATTTTGCAAAATTTAGGTGCACTAGGTTTGACGCGGAAAGTTGAGTTAACCGATTATTTATTTCCACAAAATTTGTAATTCTATGAATTTTAAAGCATGGACGAGATCATTGTTAAGCAAAAGTCTTTTAACGTGGTAAAATCAAGAAAATTGATCACGGGTTCCGTATAATAGTTTGTGTGGAGTAGCTGAATATGACAATTACGCCTTACGTAACGTTTGTTGGATATAGGTGAAAATGTAGAGAAGCTCTAACGTAGAAAATGTTTTTTTTTAAAAATATATTTTAGCAAAAATATAATAGACAAAAGGTAAATGTTTTCAACAAAATGTTTGCCAGCAAAAGATCATCTGTCTCATTAATGTCTCAAAGGCCTCGAAGGTCAACAGAAATTCAATATTTTACCGAGGGAGTTGTTATTGTAGTAGCCTAACTAAAGCCTAATTAAATGAGATTAAATTAAACTGCTCTAAAGTACTCGGAGTAACATTAGTATCATGTACACGTGTCGAATTTTCCTTTGAATTTGGCTTTAAATGGTTCCCTCGTAGCATAGCCAGCAGCTGAAACGCGTCGTAGTTAATCACGGTACTGTTGGAACCATTTAAAACAAAAAGGCCTCTCTGCATGCATGCCTGCCTGTGTCCCATTAATTAAAAAAGTCCTTCTGGTGAGACTGAACCAACCAAAGAAACAAAAAAAAAATAGTTAGGACAAACAAAGCGCGTGGATTTAAAACGTGGGACCCTCTCTGACGTCATTTTGTTTCTCACCTCCTTAAAAAAAATAAATCAAACGGTGAGTAATTTGGCCATTGTCTATACACCGACGTCACCCGTAAGGCGATAGCCGATAGTTGACAGATATTACAAAAATGTTCTATCATCCATAAATAAATTAATACACATTTGAAAGAAAAAAAGTTTAATTCACTCAGTTTCGATATGATTAAATAAAATTTTAAAGTTAATTGAAACCACTAGTTCGATTTTTGACTAAAAAAACAGTTAAACTGTGGATGAATAAGATTGAAAGCACTATAGAATAGAATGACCAGTATCACACGAGCTGGTCCCAGCAAATATTAATCAAATAAGTGACATAAATCAATCACCCCAAATCCATAGCTCCATTAACCAGCCGCCACGTAGGATCGACGGTGCCTGTTTCGATCAGCCGGTCGTAAGATGACAAACTCAAAGTTGACCATGCCTAGTATATTTACATCTCTTACGTGGCGCCTCCTTATACGGTCGCTTCGAGAAGAAAACATTTTTCTAGACGTGGCGTTTCATTAGAAGAATGTTTTAGCGTACGATAGACCTTGCCGTAGAGGATAATTATACGTTTTATCTTATTACGATAAATAAATCAAAAAGACAAAAGAATGAAGCTTTCTCTGTTTGTCACTAAAAGCTCTCTCTCTCCTTCCTTTTTCGCAATTCTTCATTCTTCTCTGTTTTAATTTTTCCCGTGTTTGAGTTTTTTTTTTTGTCTGTGTTTCTGATTCTCCGACGAGGAAGAGTAAGAGTAAGATCAATAGAAGAACAAGAGAATTGCTTTTTATGGGTTGTTTCGGATGCGGTAAGAGATCGAGCAAACGATCGGAGCCCAACAAAGATAAATACAACAGCGATACTGTGAAAAACAAGAAGACCGTCGGTGGTACAAGCGATAAGAGAGACGATCAGACTCAATCCTGTTCAGGTACAGAGTGATTTTCTACCGTTAATCGTTGCTCAAAGTTATCTGTCTCAGTTACATTTAGGGTGGTTAATTTGATTCTCTCTCGGGAGAATTTTGATTGATGCATGTGTACTGTTTGCCATATAAGTGAGATTTCTTTCGTTCGAGTTAGGTTTTGTCTTGTCCTAAATGAGACACATGTCGAAGTTTGTGTTTTTATTGTTGTTGTTGTTGCCTATTTGTAATCGAATCTTCAGTTGTTTTATTTTATTGCCGTGTTTATTTATGGTTAAGTCGCAAGATAATTAATTTGATTATTTTGTCATGTGTTTGTAGATTCGACAAAAGTCAGTCCATATCGAGATGTAAATAACGATGCAGTTGTTGTTGTTAAGGAGAAGGAGGATCAGTTAGCTCTTGACGTCAAGGGTTTGAATTTAAACGACCAAGCCACAGGGAAGAAAGCACAGACTTTTACATTCCAAGAGCTTGCATCTGCCACTGGGAACTTTAGGTCCGATTGTTTTCTTGGCGAAGGAGGTTTTGGAAAAGTGTACAAGGGAACTTTAGAGAAACTTGATCAGGTACTTACTTTAGCACTAGTGTTGATAATAAAAACTTCCCTTGATCAGAGTTTTGAATAGTATGGTGAAAATTCGTTATGGCTTAGGTTGTTGCAATCAAGCAACTTGACCGTAACGGTGCTCAAGGAATCAGGGAGTTTGTGGTCGAGGTGTTGACACTAAGTCTCGCTGACCATCCCAATCTCGTGAAGCTTATTGGGTTTTGCGCTGAAGGTGATCAGAGACTGTTGGTCTATGAGTACATGCCGCTAGGATCTCTTGAAGACCATCTACACGGTATGCTTTGAGCCGTTAACTTGATTTGTTGGTTATTTGAATTTTCTATATTGTTTTTTTTTTAACTGTTTTGTAGATCTCCCTTCTGGTAAAAAGCCACTTGATTGGAACACACGGATGAAAATAGCAGCTGGTGCAGCGAGAGGTCTAGAGTATCTGCACGATAGAATGAAACCTCCTGTGATCTACCGTGATCTCAAATGTTCGAATATCTTGCTTGGTGAAGACTATCAACCGAAACTATCAGACTTTGGGCTGGCTAAAGTCGGACCAAGCGGGGATAAAACTCACGTCTCAACGAGAGTTATGGGAACGTACGGATACTGTGCTCCTGACTACGCTATGACGGGTCAGCTCACGTTTAAATCGGACATATACAGCTTTGGAGTAGTGCTTCTGGAGCTTATCACTGGAAGGAAGGCTATTGATAATACAAAAGCGCGTAAAGATCAAAACTTGGTCGGATGGGTATGTTCTTCTGTCTCTCAAAGATTGTCGGAAATATTTTTGACTCGAGTCTTAATATATAACTAAAATATTATTGTAATTTATGAAAAAAATACTCTAAAAAAATTTCCCTCCAATTTTATTGGGGTCGCAACAACACTCATATTGTTCTGTTTTCCTTACAGGCACGACCGTTGTTTAAAGACAGGAGGAACTTTCCGAAGATGGTTGATCCATTGCTTCAAGGACAATACCCTGTGAGAGGATTGTATCAAGCGCTTGCGATCTCAGCGATGTGCGTACAAGAGCAGCCGAGCATGAGACCTGTCGTATCAGACGTAGTGTTGGCTCTCAACTTCTTAGCTTCTTCCAAATACGATCCGAATAGTCCTAGCAGCAGCAGGAGAAGGAACGGTTCTTTTCGCAGAGATGGTGAAGAGAAGAGACCGGATCTAGTCAAAGAAGCCGAATCTGATGGGTCTTCGTAGGAAGAAAATGGTTAAAAAAAAAACAAAAAATCAAATCTAGTTTTTTTGGATTCACCAAGATATAATGGGTGGATGTTATATATAATATAAAAAAACAAACCAAGTCACATTTTTAACATCTCTTCGTGGATGTACATCTTTGACTCAGCTTCCTTTTTCTTTAGAACAAAACCATTTTGTTTCGGGACATATATATATAAACATATATTTTCAGTTTACACCATGATGATGAAATGGCAAACGCTGTAAATATACTTGAACAATCCAAAGTATATGCTATTAAAAGAAAATAGTGAAATCCGTAGTTTTAAAGATGAAAGTTGTTGTGAACTAATACATAATGTTTTCAAGAAAGCTGCAAAATTCTTTTGAAGAAATACATAATGTTTTCAATTCCGAGTGTTACTGCTTAGGATGTTCGAGCTCACTGATCTCTCCGTCTGCGCAGTTTCCAACCCAAATATACATCGTTGTGTTTCTCCGGCTCGGCAACACTCTGCAACAATCTCTCCTCGGTGACTGCAAACATAATGGTATCATCTTAAACACGTTAGCTAAAACGGTTCATAGGCTTAAACCACCCGGTTCTTTTTCAATAATTTATGTTGAAGAAAACCAGTAATTTCTACTAGCTATGGTTTAGAAATTAAAATCAATAACCGGTTTGGACTAGCCTAAACCAAACCGGTATATGACTGAAACTGATATAAATTCATGTGGAAATGAAGTTTTGGACCTACCTTGTGCCATCGGAGTGGATCAGGTCGCTTCAAAACGACGACGGAATCGATCTTTCCAGGCGAATCCAACCTCCATCTGCATCCAGGGAACCGTCTCGTCTTGTCCAAGTTATAGTATCCAATCACTTGGCGACGTCCTTCATCGTACTTAGCCGAGTTTACGTAAAACACAAACGGTCTCTGACACGGATGTCTCGACACGGGCCTCGTGTTGAACGCGTAGCCGATGTAGTCAGCCCTGCGGAACCAGTTGAGGAACGTTCTCGAAGGCATCTCAAGCTCGCGAGGTGAAATGATGCCTCGGATTATCTGGACGGAGAAGCCCCATGATACAGAGATGGACCAGAACCGGCTCTGGTCGTAGCAGATGGACTGCTGGAATATGCTGGCTGAGTCGAGTTCTGCCGATGACATGAGGTGTCTGAGGGCACGTGAGCGTTTCATCTTAGGGAATATAGGCTGCACTACGTCGATGTGGTGGAGTGTCACCAAAGGAGCCACTGGATGGGCTCCTAATAGCCCCAACAGGTCCCCGTAAACATCATACTGCATACATACATTAAGGGAACATTCAGACAGGAAGCCATACCAACAGGCAACAGTAACAGTCTCAAATTATTTTTAACTTTTGTACAAAAAAAAATTCACTGTACATTTAATGAATTAATAATGTAATTTTAAAATTAATATCTTCAAAATATATATATGTCTGTAACATTTATTTTGAGATCATAAACCTTTAAATTAGAAATATGTCTAAAATATAAACTTTCAGATCCTATTCTATATTTATTTTATTTTCTAAAATTAAATTTTTGTAATTTTTTTTTTAAAAATTGGACTGTTCCCCTTGCACATGAAAAGACCAATTTTCATACTAACATTCGATCGGACACAACTCTTAATAAAGGGTGTGACTGTATGGCATAGTTAGAATAAAATAAAATAGATAGAAATTTATTTCATCTTTTTTACCTGATTTCAATCAATTAAGTGAAAATTTATTTCAGTTCATTTACTCTAAAAAAAAAAAAGAAAACAGTATAGTTAGTCTCCCCCTCTACCTTTTGTGAAATTGAAAAATTTATTTTTCATACATTTCATTTCCACTCTTTTAGTTCATTATGTAACCAATCACACTCTAAAAAGGAGAAGAGACTAAATATAATCTTTACCTGGTGGAAGCCAGGCTCTTTGGTTAGTGGTACACCGAGCTCGGTCATACAAGCTTGGATGCGATCGTCACTACCGTAAAGACCAGGGTACCGTTGAATACAACGGTCCTGCATTTTCGAGAGCTCAACGGCCAAAGCGTAGCTAATGGCGAATCCACCCCCACCAAACGCCATGGAGTATGAGAAGAAGATGTTCTGAACATGAGCCTCCGATGAGCTACCAACGTAGTAGAACTGAGTGTGGTCGTACTTTGAGAGGACATTAACCACATTGTCCACCACAAAGACCGTATCATCGTCACCCATCACAAACCACCGTACTCCTTTAAGCCCTAATCTTAGCGTCTCCGTCACTACTCTTGATATCCTCACCGCTGATCTGTCTCCCACCGGATGCGTGTACCTAAAGAAACACCAAAAAAATTTGAAATTAGGTTTTCTTGTCACACACGTTAGGTTTATAAAATGTAGAGTGAGGAGCAAGCACCGGAAACGTGAGGTGTCCTGTGAGATTCTGATCAGAGGAAGTGGTTCGTTACGGTAAGTTCGGACTCTCTTGTCGATCCAGACGACGCCACGTGTCTTGCCAGGTCGCCACCATGACTTGATGTACTCTTTCCTCGTCTCCCACAGAACGGAAGACGCGGCGATACCGAACACGACGTGATCGAGCGTCGTGTTGAACATCCTTGGCCGGCGAGGGTAAAGAGAAGGTACACGTGGAGGCACATCGTCGTCTTCTTCTTCTTCCTGTTCCTCAGGGTCTTTGAGGACAGAGGAAGAGTTTGTTTGGTCTTTGATGGAGAGGTGAGGATAGGTGGGGCTGCACGTCTTGCGTCCGCCTCCTCCTGTGGTGGAGATGAGAATCAACGGGAGGAAGAAGAGGAACATGAAAAGCCATGGCAGTGGAGATCGGAGGAAAGAGACACGAGAAGTGGGGCTGTGAGTTTTGAGCTTGTCGTGGTGGTGATGTTCTTCTAGAAGTCTGTTCTTAGGGTTGCTTAGATTCGTGTTGGAGCTTGAGCTGTTTCCCATGGCAAATGGGAAAGAGAGACTGATGCAACTTTTGTTTTTTTTATTTTAACTCAAATCAGATTTTTTTGTTACATCACTTATCTAAATGAAAACGAAGTTTTTGATGAGATGAGCTAAATTTAGCATTAGAGAAAAGGTCTTCCGAATATTACTGCAAGTGCACTTTGACCGTGTGTTCTTCACATTAAACAAAAATCTCAATACAATCACAAAGCAAAACGACAGTGTAGCAACAACATGATGAGTCTATGGTTGTATCCTTCCATATCAATGCCTCGTCTGCGAAAAAAACAATGAACAAAGACATTGTTAAACCGCATTAGAGACTGACGAATAAATAAAAAAGAAAATGACATATACCTTTCTTCTCTTGGATCTTCCTCCACTTTTACGGCCGCTGCCACCAAAGCTTGATGGCTTTTCACCGTCTTCATCCAAGAACTTGAACTCGTCGTCAAAACTCTCGGTAAGTCCATGCAACCTGCGTGCATCTCACAAAGATTGATCAAAACATCACCTCAGTTGAAAACCGAAAAGCAAATAAACGTACCCACTGCGTGACTTCAAGCGCTTCTCTCTCTTCTTATCCTCCTTAGTGCGAGGTGCTCGGGCAAAGAGTTCTTCTTCAACCTCTTGTTGCCTTTCATACTGTGCTATGAACTTCCTCTGTTCCTTGCTCTCAGCACCATGCCAGTCTCTGATCTGTTCAATATTATTCACACTCATTTAAGCTACAACATCAAATTAAAACCGCTACTCATTTCAACTGCAAAGTAAAATTTCCTTCTAAACCCACCTCTTCAGGCCTGTCCTCGAGCTCGTCCAACACATCTTTCATGTAAGTATTCTCAGTGGCTTGTCTCAAAAAGTGCTTTTCTTTTCTAGCAGCGTCTCTCTCTTGTTTTGACGTCTTGTCATCCATAGACATAGGAGCAAACTTAGGAGGCCGATAAACTCCATCCTGAATTTAAAAAGGTAAAAACAATTAATGAAAAAGAACATTCAGTACATTTCTTCAGAGTGGATAATAAGGCTTACCATTGGTTCATCCTCCATTTTGTCAGCAAGCAAGTCTGGCTTGGGCTTATAATTAGAAACGTCTTCAGATTTTTCGGTTTCCTTTCCCTCAGAGAGGGTTTGTTCAGCAACAGACGCACCGGCTGTGGTGAGCTTCTGAATTTGGTACTGAAGCTTTTTGTCTATGGGACGAATCTATTCCAAAGAAGTACAAAATTGAGATAAATTATATTGACTCTATGTCTTGTTGACAAGTAAAGAAGAGAAGGCAAACCTTTTCTAGAAACATTCGTATCTCAATAAGGCTCCTCACAACAGGATGGCCGTCGATAGAGAAGCCTTTTGCCTTCCTTAGCAGATAATACACGAGACACTGGCAATAGCTTAGAAGTAACAGATGCTTTGCCTCGAGGTAACTCATCCCATCCGCTGTCGGATAACTGTCTGCTTTTACCTATATAATTTGCAAAACAAAAAAAAAAACAAGAAAATCAGTATGTAGTGAAACATGAAATAAGTCTGAGAGACATTGTGTCTCTTGTCTGAAGGGTAAAATAGCAGATGCAAGTAATGAGAGACAATAGTTTGGTTAAATCCTTAAAAAAAAGGAGAAAATTAAAGCTATCGATACTTCTTATACCAAACTGAAACTACTCCTCACAGAGGAAACAAATAATGTTATAAGATGCTGCAAATACAAGGCTTGGTACCTTTGCAGTGAGAGCCTCAACTTTGCTCCTAACCACATCTAGACCTTCCTTCATTTCTCTCAGCAGTGTTGCTAGCTGTGGAGCTTCTCTGAGACCCGTCAAAATAACAAAACGAGACCAGTAAGCAAACGTGAAGCATATCACATCTAAACACAGAAGATCATTTTTTTTTCTGCTCGGTGTGAGAACTGTGGTGATTGATTCATTGCTTAGTCAACTTATTTCCTTCTGGCTAGAAGAAACAAATGTTTTTGTGATCTTTTGTATCATGGAATAAGCATAACTCACCTATTTATTGTTTCGACAAGGCCCGGTTTTTTAATCTCCTCCATCATACTTGCAGAGAAACAGCTAGAAGATGACACTGCGAACAAAAAAAACGATAAACTAAATGTTCAGAGAAAGTAGCCCTAGAAAACTAAACATACCATCAGATAAACATACACATTAAATCAATTGGTGAGTACGGAAAATAATTAAACTTCTATAGACAGAGATTTGGCAAAGAACAAACAACTCTAACAACACAAGAGTATGTAATAAAAAACTTAAGTAATGTCTACAAATAATGTCTACTACTACTTGACAGAATCCAACATTCACAATAAAGAAACGCTAATTAAAACTGATGAAAGTTTCACAAATATCTTTCAGTGACCACGATTAATTTGACCCCAGGGCCAGAGGAAGCGGTGGTTTTAGACACAA
Source organism: Brassica napus (assembly GCF_020379485.1). Lineage (NCBI taxonomy): Eukaryota > Viridiplantae > Streptophyta > Magnoliopsida > Brassicales > Brassicaceae > Brassica > Brassica napus. Next base: position 2,997,122 of record NC_063448.1, on the reverse strand, counting down.
CGAGAGCAGCTATCTCACAGAGGAACAGACACGAAGAAGAAGTACGAACTCACAGGAGTTAGAGAGCTTGATGGAGACGGTCACGGCCGCAGAAGGGCGACGGTAGAAAAGGTCACGGCAACACTGAGAAGGAAAATCAACACAGAAACTCTTTTGCTGGGACAAGGGTTTATGAAGACTGTAAGAGGCTTTTGTCCAATGAATATTTAAGGGCCCGATACAAAATTAAAGGTAAGATATGGGCTTATTTTGGGCCCAGCTCATATACTGTTTTGCTTACTGATATAAGAGGACAAGCATAATTTTATACTGTTTTCATTTTCTTTTTTGTGTGCAACCTACTGTTTTCACTAGGTAGGCTGATTCGGGAAGTTCAGGTCTACCAAAATTTCGTTGAATTAAATCGGAAAAAGTTCAGTTTCCTTAGGTATTTGGATATTCCAAATTTTACTGAAACTAACCGAAATTTTGGTTAATCGAATTAGTTCGGTTAAACATTTTGTTTAATTCAGTTAGTTAGTTCGATTAAAAATTTGGTTAACAATTTATCGAATCAAACCGGAAAACCAATTCTTTTCCATAAACCTGCCGAATCGAATCAAACTTCTCACCGAACTAACCAAAACTTTAGTTTGGTTCAACTGGTTCGGTTCGATTTAAAATCCCATACCTAGTTTTCACCGGATCTTCAGCTCCACATAAACTTATTGCCTCCTAAGGTAGTAAGGTGTAACAATAGATGAAAACAACATTTTATTTTCCCACTCGATTATATTGGAAGACAAGAGCTCAGAATCAACTGACCAACATGTTTGCTGAAATAAACACCAACCACGGTTTTATAGAAAACGTACGTGCATATACCCGAACAAACATTTTAACAACCGGACAACAGTCACAATCATTGGACTAAGACCCAAACACCGACTCTAATCGGTTGCGAAAAGAAGCACAAGGGGATTGATCACATAGCATTGACCATTCTCTTCATCTCGGCTGATCTTCTGGGATCCGGTTCTTCAATCGCTCTCTCTGTCAGCACATGCTTTATGCGGCACATTGATCTCCTCACCTATATTGACATGCATACAATTTTGATCATGAACAGAGAAATACACAACCATTTTCTCTAAGAAAGATTCATATTTCCATTCAGAACATTCATCAATAACGTCAACAACTCAAATGGAACTGAGGCTTAATTGTCACCTTCGGAATGCGTTCAGGGTTGGGAAACATCATGTTCTGAGCTTGAAGCATCTGACGCTGAGTCATCAACATGTTTTTCTCTTTGAGAAGAACGTACCACAGCTTCTGAAGATCATCCCATGACTTGAGCCTCAGTTCTGAAGCTTTCCAACCTCGACCTAACACACCAAAATAAGCAATCCTTAATCTAATATAATCAATCATCGCTTAGCAGATTACTCAGCTCTAAAACATATCACATTTGTTAATTTCATAGCACCACCAGACAAGCATTAATCTATACACTTGAGAATAATCTCTCCCAAAACGAAATGACATATGAAACGCACCGTAGACAACAGGTTTGTCTTCGTCCTGGCTTCTGTCGAACTCAAAGAACTCCTCGAGAGGGTTTTTCGCAATCTTAACAGTCGAGGCAGCTGCTGCAGTAGTGGACTCCGATCTCGTGGAAGCAGCCACCGCTAAGAATCTCCTCCCGATAAATCTCGTGAGAAACATGGTGACAACAGCTCCCGGTTATATAATCCGACCTACCAAAGATCATTAACAACAATAATCAGAAAACGAGATGCGTAATCAGATTGGTTATAACTATAAACTACTAATAAAATGACGAATTTTTTTACACAATGGACGTCAATCAGAAGAGATACGAACTCACCGGAGAATGAAAACGGGGACGGCGACGATCACGGCTACAGAGAAAGTAAAGATCAATCAAAACCCTTTCTCGAGGTTACAGGTTCACGTGGATGGATATCTGAGGCCCAGTACTAACTTTGGGTAATTCATGAGCTTTTACAGGCCCAATAAGGTAGGCTAGTTTTCTTTATTTCTCTAATTGCAAAATACCACGTCATCGATCCGTCTATTTACTGTCAACGATGTAACAGCCGCCAGATCAAATAATCGACGGCCGTAAAGAAACGCACGCGGATCGTCTCTAACTATATATACAGACCTTCACCGGACCTGTACAATCCATCAAATCTTATTTGATATCCTCTCGCCGTCTCCTATCAATCTACAGGGTATCGTCTTCTTCAACAGGTCGATTAACTGAGGCTAAAATTGAACTTGATTACTGATGAATTTCGTTTGATTTTGTTCTTTCAGATATTTAGAATCTCTACAGAAACTTTGTGAGGAGATGTCAGGAAGAGGAAAGGGAGGAAAAGGATTGGGAAAGGGAGGAGCCAAGAGGCACAGGAAGGTGCTTAGGGATAACATCCAAGGTATCACCAAGCCTGCCATTCGTCGTCTTGCTCGTCGAGGTGGCGTCAAGCGTATTAGCGGTTTGATCTACGAGGAGACCAGAGGAGTCCTCAAGATCTTCCTCGAGAATGTCATCCGCGACGCTGTCACCTACACCGAGCACGCGAGGAGGAAGACTGTCACCGCCATGGATGTGGTTTATGCTTTGAAGAGGCAAGGACGCACTCTCTACGGTTTTGGCGGTTAAATCGACGGAGATGGGGATTAGGGTTTCTAAAATCTGGGAATATCTTGTTTCTGTTGTCTGCGTTTTGAATTTGATTAGTATTAAGTAAATCCATGATGTTAGCTATTGTTGTTTTTGCCTTTTGTGATGGTCGTTAGCAATGTTTCCTTACTGTAGCTAAACTTTTAGCTGATAAAAATCTTCAATGAAAGTTAGATTGAACAATATGGTTTCTTCAAAAACTTCTATTACATATCATCTGTTATAAATAACCATATGGAATGCAGCACATTTTCTAGTTTGTTCTAGTGTCAACTATAATCTGTTGATTTCAATTCTAGTGGAAGGTGATGTGCAACTGTACCTCTATGTAAAATAAGCATTACTATGATCTTTGATCTGAGTTTAACCTGAAATCAAATCACCCGTCCAGCTATTCCAAAGAATAACCAAATTGATCTACTATTAGATTGCACAAGTAAAAAGCAGCACTTTAGTCTTTGATGATGCTGAAACATACATCTTTCAATTTCGAGCTTTCGTGTTGAAAAACACACGTCCATATGCAACAAATAAGAAGCATGTTTTATCAAATGAAGCAACAAACGAAATGAGAGATAATTAACAAAGTGATTTTTTTTTTTCAGCTAAAAACTAAGTCTAAATAATCATTCTTTTTCTTCTTACTCCAGTCTTCTGCTTAGCGGATGAAGTGCGAGTTGAGTAACAGTAGCCACTCGTCAACCTTCCCACAAACTTTAGAACTTCGTCTATCAGTATCACCGGAAGAGACACATCCAACACCAGCAGCCACTCGTTCAATTTCAGCGGCACTATCCCAAACACCTGAGCCAAGAACGGCACGTACAGTATCACAAAGTGTAGCCCAAAGGACACCGCCATTGCCAAGAGCAGCCACGGATTCACCCACGGCGGCATCGTCACAAGGCTGCCGTCCTCTGAGAGTGCGTTAAGGGAGTTGAACATTTCTATGGCCACCAGCACCGAGAGGGAGAGTGTGGATGCTTTTATTTTCCCCTGATGGAAATACTCGCACGGGTTTGAGTCGAAGGAGAATGTCTGAGAGCCAGCTGTGAAAGGAGAGACTTTGAAGCCTTCCCATGAAGAGCACTGGCCCCAGTTAGCTAGCTGTGAGTAGCTTACTAGGCTGTGACCGTCTTGGCTCAAGTCTATGCCCATGAAGCTGCTGTGTGTGTACCATATGATGAATACTCCTACATACATACCAATCACCTATAGGTAGATTATCCATTATCAGTCTAGAGTTAGAAAAAGCCACAGAAAATGAACAAAATAATTTTGCATACCATATATCGGAAGAGGATCCAGGGAGTGATAAGTGAGTCATCACTTCTGTGAGGAGGCTTCTTCATAAATCCTTGTCAGGAGGATTGAATCCCAAACCCGTAGCTGGAGGACCGTCCGTCACCCACAGAAGCTGAACTGGGATCATGCCTTCTGGGATTCCAAGAGCAGCCGTCAAGAATATCGATGCAACCTCACCGATGTTGGAAGAGATCATATACCTTTTTATTCATCACATTCAGATTGATTTGATCAATAGATGTTACAAGGAAGACATGCAAATGTAACAATAGAAGACTCACCTGATGAAAGCCTTCATGTTGTTGTCGATGGACCTGCCTTCACCAACAGCTGCAACAATCGTGCTGAAATTATCATCTGCTAACACCATGTCAGATGCCTCCTTTGCTACCTGCAAACATAACCCCAGAGCTGATACAACCATAATCATCTGGTTGTTGCAAATGAGAGAGAAGAGAGATTATACCTCTGTGCCGGAAATGCCCATAGCCACACCAATATCAGCCAACTTCAGTGCATGAGCATCATTGACTCCATCTCCAGTCATGGCAACCACTTATCCATCTTCTTTGAGTAACCTCACAATCTCTTGTTTGTGCTTTGGTTCAGCCCTCGAGAACAAGAGCCCTCATGTCTGTCTCAGATGATTCTTCTGTTGAACATCCATAAATTCTTTCCCAATCAAGCTTCTTGAAGGAGATCTTCGCCTGCTTCAAATACTCCAATTTCACGGCAGTGCTCTTGTTGTCTCCGGTAATGACCATGACTCGGATACCTGCTGTTCTGCAGTCTGCAATGGCTTGACGCACCTCTTTCCTCGGAGGATCCTTCACACATTGAAAAGTTAGAGCATGAATAATCACCAAAAGGAAGCCAAGAAGGAACCAGAAAAATATAATGGTGACCTGCAACTCACCCTTAGACCAACAAATCCAACGAATGTTAGATTGGACTCAATAGAAGAATAATTGGATGGGTTGAGAAGTTGCTGGTGAGCTGGATGGTCTTCGCTGCCATCATAAGTAGCAAAATCTGATGGAACATCCGAGTACGCAAATCCGAGACATCTTAATGCACCCATGGACATATCATGCAGACTTTGTAAAATAAGATCCCTTGAGTATTGGTCAAGTTCTGGAGTGGAACCATCAAGTAACTGAATATGTGTACTCCTTTTCAATACATTCTCAACAGCACCCTGCAAAAATTTCATAATATGGTCTCATTAAAATTTCAACTAAAATAACATACATCCATACGGACATGATCATAAATTAAAAATTAGATATTTATTGTCTACTGTTAAGCAAAATAATGAAACTAAGACTCCTAAACTGGATACGAAGAGGATGGGCTGTTAAGCAAGAAGTTATGCGTAGCTACGACTTCTAAACCAGATGTCGTTGCTAAGAATCCTAAACCAGACACGAAGAGGATGCGTTGTTAAGCAAGAAGTTGATGATATGCGAGGTTGATAATCTAACAATGGAGCATAGAATATCGTAGCTGGTCTGTATCAAGTTGATATCGGCAACGAAAAAATCACCGGTCTTAAAAATCACCGGTTGGTATCAATTTGATATCTGCTACACACAGTATGCAAGCTTACGGAATGTCAGAGAAGACCCTGCAGTTCCGTTATATATTGGGTTACATAGCATCATATAAGAAGCAAAGCATCAATGAGGATGGTCAAAGTTAACGTACGTTTGTTAATTCATGCACACACACGTGTTTGTTAATTTATACACGTACGTTTTTGTTAATGGATGAGTTTGGTCTGTTTCAATTACATAAACTTGGAGCGCATGATTTTAGAATGTAATTCATGCACGTACATGTTTTCATTAAGCTATAACGATAAGGACGAAGGAGTGATATACAAAAATTATTTTGAGATGCAGTGGTTAAGAATATTAAACCACTACTAATCAATAAACACAAACCGAAGTAAACCATCTATGATTGTTTGGTAGATATTTAATTATTGTGAGTGATTGCTAGGGGTGTTCAATCAGGATATCGGTTCGGTTTAGGTTCGGTTTTTTTTTGGTTTTTGGTATTTCGATTAGTAAAATATAACTACCATTCTAAATCTATATTTACTTTGGTTCGGTTCGGTTTATATACCGTCGGTTTTCGGTTTATTCGGTTTTATACCAAAAAACATAATTATTTAGTTTGAGATCATATAAAATGAATTTTAGAGTCATATTGTCAACAGAGTCATTTATTAAAAATATATTACATGTTCAAATAAATGAACAAAAACGTAAAAATGCTTCTACCATCAAATAAAATCATCAAATCTATAATTAAAATCAGAGCCTGAAATTTTAAAAATAAAAATATGAAACAAAACAGAAACATGAAAGAAAAGTTTTTCCACTCTTCCATATTTAGTGTTCATTAAAGTCATGTTTTTTCGATTGAACACGAAACTTTGTTTGTTTATAGATAAAAAAAAGTTGTGAAAATTTTTCATTAATTATTTTCCATCAAATTTATCATCTTCATATTAATTTAGTGAATACTAAAATAAAGCAAAAAGATACAAAAAAAAGACTTAGAAAATAAGATGTCTGAATTGCGATATATTGTTATTTAATTATAGTTCAAGTGTTTTACAAATTATATAAGGTTCTTTATTACTATAACATTATTGTAATAGTTATTAACACAAATTTAACTTATATAACAAATAGATTTTCATGTATTGTTATAAAATAGATACATATTTACATGTTTCTACTTTTAATCGGTTTTGTTCGGTTTATTCGGTTTAATCGGTTATATACCAAACCATATCTAAATTCTACGATTTTTATAAAATTATATTCATTCGGTTTATATGGTATATACCAAAACCAAACCATATTGTCTATTTCGATTCGGTTCGGTTTTACCATATTGAACAGCTCTAGTGATTGCCAAGGTAATTTAATTATAGTAAATAGCATATATTTGACATTTTTAATTTACGGCAACATATATATATATATATTAGAATGCTCAGCAATGTCAAAATATATGCTATTAAATTCGTATTACACGAGATCTATGCTCCAATGAATTAGGTTTTGTAAACCTATATAAGACTCCTTTCTTCCATTCATATAATTCATCCTTATATAATGGAAACCGCGGTTTTTTTTTTGGATTATAGACAAAAATTGAAGAGACTTAATATTTTTGGGATAGTTGTACATTATTATATAACAAAATTGTATTATATCGAAGAAGAAAATTTGTTTAAAATTATATAATTTGTGAATTAGGCAACCCCCAATATCTCTCTCTCTCTAGCTTAGACATTTACTCAAATCCAGGGAAATGTACATGGTGGGTATTTGTTTTGGACCAGCGGATCTTGGTTCAATACATACCTACCCAAGATCCGACCGGGATCCAAATTACATAAAATGTTTTATGTATGTTAGGCATATTTGGGTGTTTCATATATGTTTTCGGTATTGCGGATATTCTTTTTTTTTTTTGGTTTGAGTTTATAGTTATACTTTCAGTTTTCAGGTAAAATTTCAAACTGTTAAAAATATATTTCGGGTATTCAGTCAAAAGTTTGGGTATTTTTTGGTTCCTCGGTATATTTCGGGAAGCATTTCAGATTTTTTTGGGTATTTGAATATATTTTGGGTATTTTTTGGTTTTTGGATATTTTCAAGTTTCAAATCATGTTTCATGTTTTCGGATACTTCTAATCTTTTCAAATCTTAAATATCTGAACCGACCTAGACATGCTACGTACCCAAATATTACATGTATTTTATATGTATTTGAATTATGATTCCGAACTGGCCCGAACATGAAAAGAACCGACCTAAACCCAAATCAAAAAAATTTCAAATATCTCTTTGGATCCAAATGTTTAGGACCCAAATAACCCAAATAGAAAGGAACCGACCCAAATACCTAAATGCCCAGACCTACTCTCTCATTATATTTTATGTGTATTTTATAAGGGTTACATTTGTTAAAGTGATATGGCTTAAGATTTACTTGGTAAATTTTCTAGCTGATTAAATAGAATATATTTGTGGGGGTTTTAATAGTTTTAAATTTATCTTAAATGATTTTTATTATAATAATTTTTATAAAAATTAAGTTAAGGTAATATATATAATTTTGTTTTAACATATGATTTGCAAAAATGTTCTTATCAAATTTCATTTTGTAAATATTTGAAACTATATAATGTAAGATGACATGATATAATATGCTTTATGATATATGCTAACTCATTTTAATAATTAATATCTGAATATTGTAGATGATGAGCATAAAATATAGTGTATAACATTAGAATGAAAAGTAATAATAGAATTCATTTAAAATAAGATTTTTAACCATGTTTTTAATGGGATGATGTATTATTAGATGGTCTATGAAAACTAATAATCGAAAGCACATGTTTTTTTGGATTATAGATAAAAATTGATATGACTTAATATTTTGGGATAGTTGTACATTATTATATTACAAAATTGTATTATATCGAAGAAGAAAATTTGTTTAAAATTATGAATTAGTTTATTTGAGATTTTGTATGTATATTCTTATATAACACTCTCTCTCTTAAGTAAGTCATATAAGTTCATCCTTATGTAATTTTAAGACAATACCAGCAATGCAAAAAAATAATGGATTTAAATGTAGTTATCTAATTGGACCACATTAAACCCCGAAAAAACCAACCAAAAACAAACTAATATCCAAATTAAACAGATTTAATATCTTTTTATTTTCAAAATAACAAATTTAATCATCATATATTATCATAGTGCTGAGTATTATACAAGTTAATTAATAAAAGACCAGACGCCAATATGTCGTAAATAGAGAACTTAATTATTACCTAGAGCCACTACAATAAAACACATGCTTAACGAAGAAAAACAATTCTCGTAAATTTACGTCGATTTTACGAGGAACCTACGTGAAAAACTAAAGTCATCGTTATTTCCTCGTAACGTAACGACAAAAGTGTTTCGTCGTAAAGTGGATGTAATTTGACGAGTATTTTACGAGGAAAAACTATTTCCTCGTAAATACGACGTAAACTTTGCGTGTTATTTACGAGGAAATATTTTACGTGTATTTATCGAGGAAATTTTGTATCCACCAACTTTGTAGGTGTTACACGTTTTTTTTTGCCACCTAATTAATTTTCGTCGTAAATTCATAGGAAAATTACAACTACCAGATTCGAAATTTCCTATAAATATGGATGTTTGAACATCATTTTAAACACACCAACAACAAAAAACGTGAAAGAAAAAAAAATGGCTGGCTCCGGGACTATTTACAAGTTGCGGAAGTGGATGTATATGCATAGAGATGCTAACGGGAAAGTGACGAAAGAATACCTTGCGGGTCTGGAGACATTTATGCATCAAGCAGATTCACCACCGCTCGCCCAAGAAAGTGGTAAGATGTTCTGTCCTTGTCGGAAATGCAACAATTCGAAACTGGCAAACCGTGAAAATGTTTGGAAGCATTTAATAAATAGAGGTTTCACGCCAAATTACTATATCTGGTTTCAACATGGAGAATGTTTTAATTATGATCAGAATGAAGCTAATAGTAGTAATAGCAATTTTCAGGAAAAAGAACCGGTTGATCATCATTTGCATAATGAACATAGTTACCATCAGGAGGAGATGATAGATTATGATAGGGTTCATGATATGGTAGCTGATGCATTCGTAGCTCATGATGAAGATGAAGAACCTAATATTGATGCAAAAAAGTCTTACGAAATGTTAAACGCGGCGAATCAACCACTTTACAGTGGTTGCAGAGAATGTCTCTCTAAATTGTCGTTAGCTGCTAGAATGATGAATATTAAAACTGATCACAATCTACCTGAAAGTTGCATGAACGAATGGGCGGACTTGTTTAAAGAGTATTTGCCGGAAGACAATGTGTCTGTTGATTCTTATTATGAGATTCAGAAACTGGTTTATAGTTTTGGGTTGCCTTCGGAGATGATAGATGTTTGCATCGACAATTGCATGATCTATTGGGGAGATGATGAGAAGCTAGAAGAATGTCGATTCTGCAAGAAGCCACGATTCAAGCCGCAAGGACGGAGACGTAATAGGGTACCGTACCAAAGGATGTGGTACCTACCAATTACAGACAGATTGAAAAGATTGTATAAATCAGAGCAGACTACTGGAAAGATGAGATGGCATGCCGAGCATACTCAGACGGATGGTGAGATGACTCATCCATCAGATGCAAGAGCCTGGAAACATTTCAACAAAGTACATCCGGATTTCGCTAGCAATAGCCGGAATGTGTATCTCGGACTATGCACAGATGGATTTACTCCGTTCGGAATGTCAGGGAGACAATATTCATTGTGGCCAGTCTAATTTGGTTAGTTTAGGATAGATTAGGTGGTTAGTATAGGGAATTTAGATAGGTTTACGGATTTTATGTTATTTAGTGTTCATTAGGTGGATAATGTTGGGAAATATACTGTTGATGTTAATTTTAAAAATCTAATTTTTTTTTCAGGTTCGAAAAGGAAGACTTACTGCCCATTACAGAGAGATCTTCGGTGAGCCGGGTAGTCGTTTAGACCCGGCCTCTTCTTCAGCCCCCGGTTCTTCGGGTCAGGAGACTGTCCCCGAGACTCAGTACACTCAGAGAGTCTCTGCGTCTACTTCTTCTAGTGCACCATCGTCTCCTCATGTGCCTTCCCCGATGGCTCATCCGACGATGCCTCCTCCTGTGCCTCCTCCGATGGCACCTCCGATGGCCGCCGATATTCATCCCGATTTGATGGTGCCTCCGAGTGCTCCTTACTCGCAGTACACTGTAGAGGACATTCTCTGTCTGCCAGGCAGAGAAGGTTTACCAGTCATCGACCCCGACCGACCGGACGAAACTTTGTGGTATGTTGCATTAATTTTTTTTTAATTCGTTTAAAATTCTTTTATAACATTAAAAAATAATTTATATTTTAAATTTGTATTTTCTAGGTGGGGGGTTGACGGATGTCTTGCATCAGACGTAACTGACACGATCAAATGTTACTTGTCCATGGCACATCCGAACTGGAGTAAGACGCCTCACTACGTCAGAAAGACGTGGTTCAAAATGTACGCTGTAAGTTTCTATTAATTAATTATATATACTTTAATTTTTTCATGATTTATATATATACTTTCTAAAAAACTAATTGTTAATTTATTTTTTCCAACAGCAAAAATATAATTGGGCCTTGGGGGTGACTAAGAAGTTTAACGCAAAGGCGAAAGTTCGCTTGTTGGACACGGTCTCCAACTGGAAGGGTGAGTGGATTGTGAAGGGGTATGAGCGTGGCAAACCCGCTGAGCTTACCACAGATGTGTGGGATGACCTCATCCGTTATTGGCGCCTTCCTGATTCCATTAGAATCGCCCAGGCTTGCTCTAACTCCCGTAACACGGTCGATGAGCACGGAAACGGGCCGATGCTTCACACTACGGGTAATTAAACATTTTATTAAATAAATTTTTTAATATATATATATTTATTCTACCTTTCTTAAATGCTTTTAGGCCAAAGAGACGGGACATCTCCCGTTCTTATGGAACTTTACGAGAGGACCCACAAGAACAAGGCGGGCGTATTTGTAGATGGCAAGTCCAAGCAAATCTACAACGATGTGGTTGCTCGGGTTGAAGACCGCCAGACCCAGCTGACCGAGCAGTCTACCGATGGATTACCCGTCACCTTATCCACACTTGAAGTGGATAAGATTTACGAGGAGGTAAATTTTCAAAAATTTTAATTTTTTATTATTCATTTAATATAACTTTAAATTTTTACTAACAATATTTATTTTTTGTTTTTAAGGTTGTCCCTAAAAAAAAGGACGGACTTTGGGGATTGGTTCCGTCAACGATGTTCCGAGAGCGACATCGTCTTATGGTCAGCGACGGGATGATGAAGTCACTGAGCTGCGTAACGAGTTGGCCGCGACAAAATCTCGTATGGGTGGAGTCGAGGGCTTCTTGGACGTTATAGCAGCCACAAATCCGGAATAAGAGTCCATGTTGAGGAACAAGCGACAACAACATCCCATTCGAGGCGAGTCATCCGACGTACATAACGAGGCGGATGTTACGAGGAGGAGTGATGAATTCTACCAGACGATGAACGACCCTTAGTTTTTTTTTCTGGTTGTTGTATTATAAATTCAAAATTTATTTATATATAAAATATTTTCGTATTGATTTATTTTTATTTTAAATTATAATTTTATTAATAAATTAAATAATTTTAATTATTTTTTTATTTATATTTTTAAATTCTGTAAAATAATAAAAACGAAGTAAATTCGTAGCTAATGTACGACCTATTTACGTGGAAACCTTACGAGGAAAAGACGAGAAATAATAAACGAGTATTTTACGAGAAAACATTTACGAGGAAATAACGAGGAAAGATAAACGAGTATTTTACGAGGAAATACTTTCGTGGTCGTTACGTGTATTTTGAGAGGAAACATTTTCAAGGTATTTACGAGTAGTTTACGAGGAACTCGTTTCGAGGTATTTACGAGGAAATATAGCGACCTCCTTACGTGGAATATTGACGTGGTCTTTACGACGAAATGATCTACTTCGTTTTTACGACGAAATATATTTCTCGCTAAGTTACGACGAATTAGCGAGGAAATATGTGTTACGACGGATGAGTAACGAGCAAACGTGGTTTCTCGCTAATTCGTCGTAAAGCCTCTTTTACGACGAACTCACGAGGAAAACCGCGCTCGTTAAGATTATGTTTTCTGGTAGTGAGCAAAGTCTTCTTCCACATTTGTTCGTGTATTTTTCCACGTGGACAATTTAAGGCGACGACTTTAATGGCTTCTAACTTTCATCGTCCTCCTCGTTCTCGTTTCTGTCTATGTGACTACCGCATATTATCTTTCCACAAGAGATGCTGTAAATCCTACACTCGCTTCTTTAATATATATATATATATATATATATATCTCCAATTACAATTACAAACATATTTGTTTCGCTTTCTCTTTGTTTAGGAAATATGATGATGAATCATATGTTTATGGCTACGAGTGAGTGAGGAAGGATTGTCAATGATCAATGTTGATGATAAATCATATGTACATGTTATGGCTACTTTGATGAGTTAAAAAAATAAAATTGCCCTACTTATTGTCTCTATTATGCTAGTCAAACGCAGACGGCCAAAAGATCAAAGGAAAAAATAGACAGCCCACCTATTGGTCCACAACGCACATCTAAACTATCTGAGTATTAATCATTACAAGTTGATTAATAAAATAACTGACCAGACGCCAAATATGCTCATAGAGAAATGACTATATATAATCAAAGTGTTCTTCCATATCTCTTCGTATATTTTCCACATTGGCAAAACACAACTCTAATGGCTTACAATCTTCTTATTACCGTGCTCCTCGTACTCGCTTCCCTCTCTCTAGCGTCCTGTTATTCTCATCCCACAAGAGATGTCTTGTTTAAGTAAGAAGAAGACCTATCTTTCACTTGTCTCGTATGCTTACGTACAACAATTAACAAATATATATTGTTTCTCTCTGAATAGACAAGACGATGTTGAATCATTTTCTATGACCACGAGTCGGCAAGGATCATCGATGCTTGATCTTGAAGGTCTAGTGAAAGCTCGAAGTCTTCAAGTTATATTCGCTGGCTCAAAAGTGGCTGTGAATAAAGCTTCCAAGAGTAGTGGTATTCAAATTTGGTTCATTTAATTTTTATTCTATTGAATATTCGTAAGGTTTTGTTTAGTACACTAACTATACAAATTAAATTGTAGGTTCAAAGAAGAGAAAACATAAGAGCAAAGTAGGATCACTGGATGTTTCAGCCGTTGTTGGAATCATAATAGCAGCAATTGTGGTTACTATTATCATCATCTGTGTTATATATTTTTTCTATGTGAAGCACAAAACAAAAAAGGCTCAAAGTCTTGGACAAGGTAACTTATAATTCACATTCTATATAGATTACTTACTTATTTGATGACTTGCTAATACATTATTTTTCTGTATTGACGAAATGATACAGAGAAAACAAATGCATCATCCGAAAATCAGACTTCCAAAACAGAGGATATTATTGTATAAACGAACTTCATGATCGCTGTCATCACTTCGGTGGAACTACATATTTTTTTCTTTGATCTTTCTGTTAGATAACATGATCATTTAATGGCTATGTTCAAAAATATTCATGTAATGGCATTCGCAAATGATTGAATTATTTTTTCCTCTTCTTTTTTCTTAAGCATATCAACTTTATGAATCTTGGTTTTAAACATGAGTTTTTAAACTCAACAATACTGATTAACAAAAAAAATAGTAAGTTTGATAGTGAAATTGATCTAAAGAGTATCAACTTAAACATGTACATATAAATTTTCAGGAGCATCCAACTAAATAACATATATATAAAAGTTTTAATATTTCAAGTTGCATTTAATTATTTATTGCACACACAAGACAAAACCTCTATCATTTTTTTTGATAAAAAGAGTGAATATCAATTGTTTCTTATTATATTTTAAAATATTTCGTTTGCGCCAAATATGACTTTAGATTTAAATTTTACAAAGTGACAAGACTACTGCGAACTTGCTTATTTACTAGTCAACCCTAAAATTAAATGACCAGCTATATAGGGACAAAAACATCACTTTAAACTGCTCTTTTCTTTGTCGCTGGTTCGAAATAAAATAGACAAAACTGACGACGGGAAAATAATATATTTTTGTTTTCCGATATCTTCTCCACCTTCCGATCCTTCTTGACTTCTTGAGCTTCTTCAGTTAGGTACTTCCCTTCATCTTCTTAATTCATAGTAATTGAACAGGTCCTATTTTTGGCTCTCTCAGGTGCTGTCATGCGTACTGTTACCCTGAAAACTATGCAGAAACGATCCCTTGTTCTGGCTTAGTTTAAAGTTTCATTTTGGATTTTTATTTCCAGATAACTTATTGTTGTTCTCATGGACACTCAGTACTCACTAACAGAGGAGGATGTATGCATACTTTTGGAATCTAGAGGGAGTATTGGAGTAGATCCGTTTTATGTAGAAGAAAAAGGAAATATCAAGTAAAAGGGAAAATCAAGAAAATAGAAAAACAAACAAAAAGGAAATCATGAAGAAAATGCAAATAAGAAGATTAGGAAATAGCAATTTACTATTATTGTTTAAGATTACAACTCTATAAATAGAGAACTAAGCTTATTGTATTCAGAACAAAGAATCATAAACAAAGAGAATCACACAAGGTGACAACTCCAGTGGGTTCCAATGTTCTTCTCACCGTCCTCCTCGTACTCGTTTCCATATCTCTAACTTCTGGTTATTCTCGTTCCACAAGAGATGTTTTGCTTAAGTAAGAAAGAAGACCTCGAATCCGACCTAGCCACTTTGTCTCATATGTTTACGTACAACTTTTAACAAATAGATATTCTTTCTCTTTGTGCAAACAAGACGATGTTGAATCATATTCTATGGTCTCGAGTCAGCAAGGATCGTCGATGCTTGATGTTGAAGATCTAGTGAAAGCTCGAAGTTTTCAAGCTCTATTCCCTGGCTCAAAAGTGGCTGTGAATAAAGCTTCTAAGAGAACTTCATCCAAGAGTAATGATTTTTTTTTTCTAAAACCTAAACAATTTTATTTTATTTCACTGGAGATATTCTTAAGCGTTTTATTTAGTACACTAACTATACAAATTAAACTGCAGGTTCAAAGAAGAAAAAACATAAGATATCTCCTGGATGGTTTCTGGTTTGGAAGTGGCATTTTCCTTTCCGGAGCAGCCTCTTGGTGTTTCATTGTCAAATCGCTTCGTTTGACTCCGAAGTTCGGTTTTCACAGTCAAGTAAACGGTCTCTCGGTTCTCGATAACCAGATTTGTTGAGGCGATTCTCGGGAGTCATTGGTCGTCTCGGGTCAACAGATTGTTATAGCTCGCGTCCGAGTGTCGCTTTGTTCCTTTCGTTCTTTGCGGCAGTGGGCTTGACTTTACTTGCAGGTGATGGAGGCTTTTTGACAGGATGTGGTGATGGCATCAACCCGATTTCTTGCACGGTTCGTGGCGGCAATGGAGGTGGTGTCTCTTGGTAAGAGTTATTTCATCTTTGTGCTCGTCTAGCACTTCATCGATCAGTGACGGTTATAAGCTCGAGGAGTTCATTGGGAGCCAGCTACTCCAGAGACGACACGGGAGTTCCCGGCATCCGAGGCAACGAGGAGAACCTCACGGTCCTGTGGTCATCGTCGATGGTAGAGAACGGTAACCGATTCCTTAAGATTTTAAAAATGGCTTAGCGGAATGTGCCGGGTCTAGTGGGTGGGCGAAACTAGGTTGTAATACATTGACTCGGGAGCTTTTGTTCAAATTGATCTTGTAACCGGATCTGAACCCGTTTATTGGGATGAATAAAATTTGTTTCTTAAAAAAAAAAAAGAAAAAAAAAAACATAAGAGTAAAAGAGGATCACTGGGTGCTTCAGCCCTTGTCGGAATCATAATCGCAGCAATTGTGGTTACCATTATCATCATTGTCTCGGTGTTTTGTACTTCTTTTATCAGAAGCACAAAACAAAAAAGGCTCAAAGTCTTGGACAAGGTAACTTATGGTTCACATTCTATATAGATTACTTACTTATTTGATGAATTGCTAATACAATATTTTTTGTATCGATGACATGTTACAGAGAAAACAAATGGATCATCGGAAAATCAGACTTCCAAAACAGAGGATAGTGTCTAAAAAGAACTTCATGATCGCTATCATCACTTGGGTGGAACTATATTTTTTTCTGTGATCTTTTATTAGAACTTGATTTAATGGCTATGTTAAAAATTATTCATGTAATGGCAATTCACAAATGATTGAATTATTATTTTTTTCTTATGCGTATCAACTATTAGGAACCTTGGTTTTATACATGAGTTTTATCAGATAATTTTTTTATATATTTAATTATTTTATTTATACATATATAATATTTTTTTGTTGTTATTATATAATTTATTTCCGATGGACGGACCTAGGGGTGTTCAATCCGGCAAAATCGAACCAATTAAAACCGAACCGAACCGAATTAGAGAAAGTGGTTTGGACTTGGTAATACCAAATATACCGAATGGATGTCATTTTTGAAAACCGCGGTATATGGATATGGTTTGGTATATAAACCGATTAAACCGAATAAACCGATCATTTAAAATATAGTAGTAAAATTATATGTAAATTTTATAAGATAATTAAGAATATATACATAATTTATTTTATTAATTTGATTTTATATTGAAACGTTGTTTTTAGTAACTTAATATTTTGTTTTAAGTTAAAAGTTATGTTTTATTTTTATCAAATTTAATAAAACATAATGTTTACCCTTTTGTTAACAAATATGAGTGTTTAGATTTAGTTATTTATATTATTATGGATTACTAATTTCTATTATGTAAAAACTATTATAATTATTAACTTAATATGTTTGCTAAATATTTTAAATAGTAAAAACCGAAATATCTTCATGTTATATAAAAACTAATATCTAATAATATAAATAAAATCCATAGAATACTTTTTTTTAAAACAAATTTATGGTATTTTGGTATTTTGATATTAAACCGAATAAACCGAAAACCGACGGTATATAAACCAAAACAAACTAAAGTAAATATGGTTTTAATATGGTAGCTATTTTTCATAAATCAAAATATCAAAAAAACCGAAAATATCGAACCGAAACCGAACCGATATCCGGATTTAACACCCCTAGTTGGACCGGATCATTTTTTATTAAAAATGGTGGAACTAAACTATGATTAATATATTATGGGTTGATCAGATTGAACATTAAACAAATTATGACACAAAAACTTTATTATTTTCCACCGAACATATTTTTGAAAAATTTGAACAATATTGTTTCCCTAGTTGAATTATTTTGACATTTATTATCTACATGGTTTTGAAAAGTTTGAGATCAACCATCAAATTGATACATGTTATTTTAATGTTTTTAGTTGTTTGGTTAAGGAAAACTTACATTTTTGTAATTTAAAGTCATTTTACAAAATTCAAAATATAACATATAAGAAAAAATCTAACATATAAGAAAAATAAAATATATAAGGTTTCCTTATTTTTGTAATTTAAAGTCGTTTAATTTTTTTTTAAATATAACATATAAAGTTTCCTCATTTATGTAATTTCAAAGTCATTTTTAAAAAATCAAAATACAACATATAAGAAAAAAAATCTAATTTTTTATTATATGGTTAATGTGATTGTTTAATTTTTTTAATAATATAAATTTGGGTTATATAATGTTGTTAGAATATTTTAAACTATATTTTATATTAGATGCTTTAGAATTTTTTGAAATAGAATTTAGAAGACATTTAGAAGTACCACCTAAGGTTGTTTTTTTTTTTAGTTAATATAAAATTAAGGTTCTAATCTTTTAAATGCTTCTCAATTAATATATAGGGGATTGATTTAAAAGGTATCAATTTCAATTGTGATTTACAAAAAAAAGAGAGAGTAAGTTTGGTAGTGAAATTGATCTAAAGAGTATCAACTTAAATAAATACATATAAAATTTCAAGAGCATCCAACTAAATAACACACACATATATATACTAATTTTATATAATATATATATACTAAGTTTATATAATATCCCGAATTACATTTTTCATGAGAATAATTACTATCTATTGCACACAAAAGACAACATCTATCACTTCTTGATAAAAAAAAAAGTGAATATGAATTGTTTCTTCGTTATATTTAAAATTATTTTGTTTTCAGTAGCGCCATATATGACTTCATATCTAAATTAAAAAAAAAAAACTATTGTATTAGATTTAAATTTACAAAAAGCAACAAGACTAGTAATAATAAGCCCTGAAACTAAATTAACTATCTATATAGGGACAAAAACGTCACTTTAAACGTTTCGCCTGGCTTGTCCGTAACAAAATCGACGTCACGTTAAAATAAAAAAAAGGAGAGATTTTTATTTTCCGATATCTTTCTCCACTTTTCCGATCCTTCTTGAGCTTCTGAGAGTAACCTAACCTATAACTATTGAGCAGGTCCTGTTTCGTGTGGCTGCCTATCACGAATCTGAGTGCTCTCTAAGGTTTTCGTTTTTATCTTAAATAGAATCCTTAATCTGGTTGCTGTAATTTTAAGAATGTTCTATAGAGTTTCGTCTCAATGCATACAAGGGTTTTTGATTTAGGGTTGAAATGTGTGACGTCAGATGCATTCAAATTTCTACTCTTTTATAGTTTTTTGATCTGCGTTTCAGGTCAGGTCAATCAATCTCTATCAGTGTTGAGTTCACTGCTTTGTATGTGGAGTTGATCATATACTATCTGCAAATGTCAAGCTTACTTAATGTACTAGTGCCTCATTATCTTCCATACTTTCTTTGGTCATTCCTCTGACTAGTGTTTTAATTCTTCAGTCATCAGTAAACGGATCGGCCTCGAGTTTATCTGACGGCTCAGGTTCAGGGAGAGCGTTTGCTTCTTCTTTCTCTGGTTTATCTGGGGCAGCTTCTCCTGTTTTCCATCATTCCGGTTGGGTTTAGATGTTTATCTCTTCAGTGTTTATTCTTCTGAGCTTATGTGTTTTGGTTGTTTTCTTTGTGTAGGTTCTGTTCAGGGCCTTCATAGTATTCATGGAAGCTTTAATGTTTCCAACTCTGGTCTAATTGGTCTTGCTTCTGCTGGAGTCCAACAACAAAACGGAAGATTTGCATCCAGCAATCTTCCGGTTGGGCTCTCTCAGGTGCTGTTATCTTTGTAAACTATGCTGAAACGATCCCTTGTTTTGGCTTTTGCTTTAAAGGCTTCTTTTGGATTCTTATTTCCAGATATCTTATGGTAGTTCTCATGGACTCACTAATAGAGGAGGAGGTAGGTATACATACTGTTGGAAGCACTTAGTTCTGTAGTAGTACTGCTTCTATTGGTAATTTGGTTTACTTCTTCAGGATTGGGAGTTTCTCCAATTTTGGGAAATGCCGGCTCTCGGATACAGAGCTCTATGGGGAATATGGTTGGTGGAGGCTCAATGGGCAGGACTTTGAGCTCTGGTGGAGGATTATCTATCCCGAGTCTTGGTTCTCGGCTAAACAACGGATCTGGAAATATCGGACAAATGATGAGTGGTGTCCTTCCACAAGGTACCTCATGATATGTGCTTTTGTTTGTCTCTTAACACCTTTTGTAATATTTTTTGAAATCTTATATTCTTCCATTTTCTCTTTCAGGATCTCCGCAGGCTTTTTCTATGCTTGGAAACTCCTACCCTGCAGCTGGGGGACTTTCCCAAAATCATGTTCAAGCAATGAACGGTCTAAGCTCCATGAGCTTGCTGAATGAGATGAACTCCTCCAACGACATTTCTCCATTCGATATAAATAATGATTTTCCTCAGCTCACAAGCCGTCCCACTTCTGCTCAAGGACAATTGGGTGAGTAATAAGTAATAACTAACCCTTTGATTCTCTTCTCTTTCTCCTATCTGTTTGAATAAATATAAAACACTAGCCTTTTCTGAAAATTCTTAGGAACTCGATTGCAACAAGGCCTTGGACTCAGCCCCATAGTTCAGCAAAACCAAGAGTTCAGTATTCAAAATGAAGATTTTCCTGCATTGCCTGGTTACAAAGGTCCCCCCTTTTTGTCTGCATCTTTCCTTTTTTGTGCATTACGGAGTTTGAGACTTTGACCCCCAAAAGGAACCATCCACCTTCCCCCACTGGTATCATAACTAGAGAGTGAATTTGTGGTCATATCCCTGCTGAACTATTAATCTTCTTCATGATCCATTGTGATGCTACCGTCTTGAATCCTCATAATGTCCTTTTATTAAAATTTCCGAGATTTTCATGGTGTGCATGAAGTTAATTTGTTGTTTTTATAAAGAGATTTCCGTTTATTATATAGTCTTTGACAAGATGGATTGGTTTTATACAGGTAGCAGTGCTGATTATCCAATGGATTTGCATCATAAAGAACAACTCCATGAGAATTCTATTTTAATGATGCAATCTCAACAGTTATCTGTGAGTCTTAGCTTGTCATTAAATGTCATTAGGTTTGATTTCCTTCCATTGGATGTTTTCCTCACAATGTTTACTTTATCCTCTAATGTTGGCTACTTGCAGATGGGAAGGTCTGGTGGGTTCAACTTAGGTGGAGCATATACGTCACACCGTACTCAACAACAACAACAACAACATGCTCAAGCTGTGAGTAGTAGTGGAGTCTCCTTAAATGTGTCTGACATCTTCTCATCCTCGCATCCGTCTTACCACTCTCAGGTGTGGTATGGTCAATACTTTTGAAATCGTTTGAGGTTCTAAAGTATATTTCATTGGCTTCAGACTGGTGTACCTCCGGGTATAGGATTAAGACCTATGAACTCTGCAAATTCTGTCATTGGGATGGGTTATGACCAGCCCCTCCAGCAATATCAGCACCATCAGAACACGTCGTCCCAGTATCGCTTGCAGCAGATGTCAGCTATTGGCCAACCTTTCAGAGACGTGGGATTAAAACCAATGCAAGTGACACAGTCAAATCCTGATCGTTTTAGCTTGCTCGGTTTGCTTAGTGTGATAAAGATGAGCGACCCTGACTTGACTTCTCTGGCACTTGGGATTGATCTGACGTCACTTGGATTAAACTTAAACTCAACAGAAAATCTTCATAAGACTTTCGCCTCACCTTGGTCTAATGAACCTTCTAAAGATGATCCTGAGTTCAGTGTTCCCCAATGTTACTACGCTAAAGACTCTCCGCCTCTACATGTAAGCCACTCTACTCTCTCATAACTACCATCATTCACTTGTCCATCTGTTTAATTATTATTTTATTGGTGGTTGCAGCAAGGGCTCTTTGCAAAGTTATTGTTAGAAACATTGTTCTACGTATTCTATAGGTATGTATGTATCTTTGGAATTTATTAACTTCTTGTTGATGCCTTCACTTGTTAAAAGAATCATAACGATATTTCTCGTGCAGCATGCCGAGAGATGAAGCGCAGTTATACGCAACAAATGAACTGTATGCCCTTTCCATCATAATTAACTTATATTAGTTGAAGTCAGACTATAGGTACAAGCTGGATCATAACTCTTTTTCGTTTTGCAGTTACCACAGAGGTTGGTTCTACCACAAAGAACACAAGTTGTGGTTCATTAGAATCGGAGAACCTCTCGTGAAAACGAATACGTATGAAAGAGGTTCATATCACTGTTTTGATCCAATCTCATTTGAGATCGTTCAAAAGGTGAGTGTACATCCAAGCTCTCTCATCGGTTTGTATTTTTCTTTTCATTTTGGTCTCTGAAAAAACACACAAATCATCTCGAATTGCAGGAAAATTCTGTTCTCTACTACGAGATGCTGGAAAAGAGACCGTCCCTATCTCAACATTGAGTGTAAACTATCCGTTATATTCAGTATTTATAATGTAATTTTCCTACCAAAGTATCAATCGGTTTAGGAAATCAATAGAACAGTAACCAGTTTCCAGCATATGTAGCTGAAACTTCTTCAAGCTTATATATTAAAAATCAATAGACATCTCTTCTCTATCAGAATGTGTGTTGCATTAAAGTTATTCTCTTATGTTCTGTGCTCTAATCCTTATTTGATTTCTCCGGTTCAAAGCATCTCAGGTAACTCTCATGGTACATTAGTCAGATTGCATACATTTTCTTACACTCGTTTTGGAGAGCATCTGTATCCGTAAGCTGAGGAATCCCCCAAGATCCAGATTTACTGTTGTTGATGGAGGATCTTCTTATGTTTCTCGCATTAGCAGCTTCAATCTTGTGCTGTATAATCCAGTAGCACATGGTCCCTAACGTCGTGATCATGATCGTCGCACCGATAGCAGTCACCCAAATAGCTAGCCACTTCTCTTCTTCACCGACGACAACAAACGACAGAGCCAAAAAGGCAACGGAGATGAGAACACATGCGAGCCACATGAGTTTGTTTATCACAGCCATCATCTGTTTCTTGGCCTTGCTCTCTATCACCACCACCGACGTCTGAACCACCACAACTGCCAAGGAGATGAAGAGTGCGATGGAGTCGAAGATGAAGAATATTATGAACGGTGTCGTTGATGCAATGTTGGCTTCTCCTAGTGAATGTCCATCTGGAAGGTTGCTTGTGTCTTCTACGTACTGCCCCGGGACAGTGAAGATAGCTGCGAACGCCACGGTAGCTATCAGCACGGCGACGACAGTGGTTGAGTTGATCGCGTTGTTGAGACCTTCCGTGTGCATTTTGTTGAGCTGTTTTGCTATCCCTTGAACGCGTCTTCTGGTCTGGCGCGTATGCTCAAGCTGATTATGAACCTCATGCTTGATATCGCTCACTGTCTGTTTCAGCTCCCGAGCAGGGTTAGCCCCCCCTGAGGGCTTAATGGTCTTGGCGCTGGGGACGCCGTGCTTCTGCAAGATGAGAGCCACCTCTGGGTTCCCAACCTTCTCCGCTGTGTCAAGAGCAGTTTCTCCTGTTCTGTTAACAGCTTTGGTATCGGTTATGTTGTTGTCTAGCAGCAATTTGACGATATGTGATCTGCCTTTTCTAGCTGCGATGTGCAGCGCAGTGTTTCCCTTTGTGTCTGCTATGTTGATAGAGGATCTATCCGCTTTGATGAGCTCCTCTACGACCTCGACGTTTGTTCCTTTAGCTGCCATGTGAAGAGATGTTTGGCCTTTCTTGTCCATCCTTATTGAGATAGCTGGCTCTGATGCTAATAGAGCCTTGACGACCTTCACGTGCCCGTTTCTTGATGCAGAGTGTAACGCCGTCTTACCGTTGCTTTTGGCGATTCCCGCCAGGCTGCTTCCTAGTTCCAGTAGAAAGTTTACAACCTCCGTGTGTCCTTGTGTTGCAGCTGTGTGCAGTGCCGTTGTGTTCAAGAGATCCACCGTCATCGCTAGCTCCGAGTGAGCCTCTGCTAAGACCTTCAACACATCTGTAAAAAGAACGAAAATGTTAATCCTTAAGACCTGTTTTAGTGGTGAGTTTTAAAAAGGGTGTGTGTTACACGTTACCGAGGTCTCCTTGCTTGGCAGCAATGTGGAAAGCATCGAACCCGTTTCTTGCTTTGATCTCAACCAGAGAAAGATCATAGCGTTTGATCATCTCTTTCACAATCTCGACGTCACCATACTCTGCTGCAACGTAGAGTGCGGTCTCACCTGATTGGTTCTGTTTCCCTAGGAGCTCATTCAACTCAGGCTCTCTGGCTTTTGTAAGAATCTCAACAACTTCGTCCTTGTTTCCTCGTCTCACGGCTGAATGGAGCTGTGTGTCTTCGCGTTTTCCGGTCAGCTGTTTCGCCATTTTCTTCTTTGGCACGGTGTCTTCTTCCCCTTCCATCTTTTGCTGTTGATGCAGCCACGAAACCCTAAACCGCAAACCCTAAATGGCTTTCCACAAGGCTAAAAGCTGCAAACACCAAAGACAGAAGAAGTTTGGTAGTCGTGTTAAGGTTGGGAAGGACGTGATCCAAAAGTAAAATGATTTTAAGATGTAGAAAGAGAGAAGATGAAGTGGAAGAAACAAGATCAGTAAAGGTTTTATAAGAAATGAAAAAAAGTTTGGACATAGGCACATGTAAAGCAATGGAATTCACTTTTCTATGTGACTCGACTGACCAATAGAAGAAAACGAATCTAATTACAAAAAATTATTTGTGTTAACTTTCTTGAAAGAGAGTGATCATGACACCCTTTTGTACATTTGTATATTATTCTAAGAAAACAACTTTTACTTATTTTAATTTTTGTTTGATTTTAAAAAGATACCAAGTAAAGTAGATTCTTTTCTTAGCTTAGATGTAAGTTCGTTTCTATGTTAGAGTGGTTTGGCCATATAAAATTAAAGTTAACACGTTTTTTTTTCTTCTTCTTTTTGTTAACAACAAGTAATATTATACGCCTTTAAATCGGATGGTTATAATACAATGACGACACCACGACAAAACACTAAACTAATTAAGCAAATGTTTTGTTCAAAATAAGAACTGTTTGTGCTAGTTGGTTTATATCACTCGTTGATGATATTGGAAATGCTTGGCTTTTCCGCCCTTCTCTGCGCTTTACTTTATGCATGTGTTACATGACTCAAAATAAATGAGCCTCTGAACATATTTTATTTTCGGTTGCGACCAGGTAAGGCATTATTACTTAGAAACAACCTCAAAGGGTGAGGAACCCTAATTTACGTGGTGTGTTCATATCACAAATTCCGTGTAAAACGATTAATAGTTATTACTAGTATTAATATACATGCAGTCTATGTCTACTTTGTCATGAATAACGAAGAAGTAGGTGATGATATGAAAACACGTATGTCTTAGTGTGTGTAACACCATGAACTCACTTTAATTTGAATTGGTTTTAAACTAAGGAATTGGTGAAATATACGTATATCTTCAATCTTCTTATATACAAGCTTGACACTAACTTCACCACGTATAATGAACTCATTAACCATTCCTACAATCTAAAGAAAGCTTTGGCACTTGACAGTCTAACTTCACTAGCTTAATATAATTCTCCAATATGAGAAAATATTAAGAACACCCATTTTGCAAAGTAGGCGATAAGATTTCTTGGCTTGAATATATGCTTGAGATATTCTAAATCTCTGTTGTTAGCAGCAACAATGGCATGATAAGCAATTGACAATAACTAATACACTACAACAAAACATAGTGAATTCTAACCAATTTTCTGACCACTTAAGTTGGTCAAAACTGTTTTCGACCATAAACTGATCGTTTAATGACGATCTAAATAAATGGACAAAAAGTGGTCGGCAATTACTAACCAAAAAAACTGGTTAAAAAATGGTCAGTAATTTGTGACTGAATTTTGACCACTTTATAATCGTCAGAATTTTGGTCAGAAACTAATCAGAAAGTGGTCAGGCATTTTAAAAAGTTTAGTTGTTCCCAACTGTTGGGACAGTGGTCGGAAAATGATCAAAAATCTGATTTTTCATTTAGTTTGCAAACTAGCCGTTAGTCGTATATCATCTATATAAGGCATTTGATTCATTTGCAATCTACAGACAGATACAAAGTTAAGAAAACAGCACTGAAAATGTCTTCACATATTTTTAATTTTCGTAGATGGATGTACGATCAATGGGATTCAAATGGGCAAATTTCAAAAGAGTTTGCGGAAGGGCTTAACGAGTTCATGAGTTTTGCCGGAAATCAAGAGATTACTTTGAGAGAAGGTAAGACGTTTTGTCCTTGTATTCGTTGCGATAATAGTAAATTCATTCCTATTGAAAGAGTATGGAATCATTTGTATCAATATGGATTTACACCTAATTATAAAATATGGTATTTTCATGGGGAAGTTGATACCGGAAATATGCCTAGTACTAGTGAATATGTGCCGGTTAATTTAGAGGAACCTAGAATGGTAGTTGAATCTAGTGATACAATGCAAATGGTAAACGATGCATTTTGTGAAAACATCTCTTCATTTATAGAAGACGGAGAGAGAGTTGACGAACCAAATTTAGAAGCAAGGAGATTTTTTGATATGTTGGATGCAGCTAAGCATCCAATATATGAGGGTTGTAAAAAAGATCATTCTCCTTTATCGGCTGCAACTAGGATGATGACCATAAAATCAGATTTTAATTTGGCAGAAGACTGTGTAGATGCAATTGCTGATTTTGTGAAAGATTATCTCCCCGAAGATAATATGTGTCCAGCTTCTTACGACGAGGTCGATAAACTTGTTTCGGGTCTAGGTTTGCCATTTCAAATGATAGACGTTTGCATCGACAACTGTATGATTTACTGGAAAGCCGATGCGAACTACTTGGCATGTAAATTTTGTGGTAAACCCCGATTTAAGGTCACTAGTGGAAGAGCTAAGGTTCCATATAAACGTATGTGGTATTTGCCATTAGCTGATAGGCTTAAAAGGTTATATCAATCGGAACGCACAGCAAGTGCTATGAGATGGCATAAAGAGCACTCAAGTGAAGGAGAAATTGTGCATCCCTCAGATGCAAAAGCATGGAAGCACTTTCAATCAATTTATGAGGAATTTGCATCAGAGAGCAGAAACGTCTACCTCGGATTATGTACTGATGGTTTCAACCCATTTGGAAAACATGGAAGGCAATATTCATTATGGCCAGTAATTGTCACACCTTACAATTTGCCCCTCTCTTTGTGCATGAAACGAGAGTTTCTATTTCTCACCATACTTGTTCCTGGTCCAGAACATCCCAAACGATCTCTTGATGTTTTCTTACAGCCGCTGATTTATGAGTTGCAAGAGTTATGGGCAAATGGTGTAGAAACATTTGACATTTCATGCAGACAAAACTTCAAGATGCATGCAGTACTTATGTGGACTATCAGTGATTTTCCTGCATATGGAATGTTGTCTGGATGGACAACACATGGAAGGTTATCGTGTCCACATTGTCAGGATAGTACTGATGCATTTCAGTTGAAACATGGAAGAAAGACGTGTTGGTTTGATTGTCATAGAAGATTTCTACCGAGTTCACATCCTTATCGTCGAAGCCAGACATTGTTTACAAAGGGAAAAGTTGTTCATGATCCACCACCACCAGAGTTAGATGGTAACTATTTATTGAGGCAGCTTGGAGATTTTGGGGCAGATACGACTGCTGAATGCGGTGGAAATGGGCATGGCCCAGTCGATGGTTATGGAGAGTATCATAACTGGCATAAAAAAAGTATTTTTTGGGATTTGCCGTATTGGAAAGACCATTTGCTACGGCATAATCTAGATGTCATGCACATTGAAAAGAATTTTTTCGATAACATCATGAACACAATTTTAAATGTCCAAGGGAAGACAAAAGACAACTTAAAGTCCAGATTAGACTTGCCTGGTATATGTGCACGAGATGAGCTACATATTATGGCCAACGGAAAAGGTCCTACTCCCAAGTTTAGATTGAGTCCAACTGCAAGGGAAGTATTTTTTCAGTGGCTATTAAGTAGCGTTAAATTCCCTGATGGATATGCTTCTAATCTAAGGAACTGTGTTGATAGTCAAGAGGAGCGGTTATCTGGGATGAAAAGTCATGATTGCCATGTTTTCATGCAACGCCTACTTCCATTTGTATTTGCGGGACTCCTACCAAAAGATGTTCATGAAGCTATTGCTGGGATAAGTGCTTTTTTCCGAGATCTTTGCACAAGATCACTCACATTTGATGGAATTCGACAATTAGAGTTGAACATACCAATTATTCTTTGCAATCTTGAAAAGATTTTTCCACCATCTTTTTTTGATGTAATGGAACATCTAGCAATTCACCTTCCTAGAGAAGCAGAACTTGGTGGTCCAGTTCAATACAGGTGGATGTATCCATTCGAGCGGTTTATGTTTCACTTGAAGAAAAAGGTCAAAAATTTAGGTAGAGTTGAGGGTTCCATTGTCGCTCAGACCATTAAAGAAGAAACATCAAACTTCTCTGCTTACTACTTTGCCCCACATATTCAAACAAAGAGTAGAAAACCGGGCCGTAATGACGATGGAGGAGAAAAGCCCCATTACATATCCGATGTTCCAGATATCTTTGCACAAGTAGGACGACTAAGTGGAAAACGCAAAAAGCGTTGGTTAACAGATGAAGAGATTAAACACTTACATATGTATATTCTTCTCAACTGTGACGAACTACTGCAATATGAAAGGTATAATTTTTTTTTTAAGTTGTGAACTTTTGACTTCCATAAAAAAAATTTCTAAAAGTTTAGTGTTGCAGGATCTATGATGCTCAACTAAGGGAAGCCTACCCGTACCACTCTGAGAATCAAATTTTAGCGATAAAACATATGGAATATGCTAACTGGTTGAAATTCTATGTAAGATCATCTTTAATTTATTTATATCATAATTTGTTTGCAAACAGTTATTAATTACTAATTTTTGGTATAGGTGCGCATATGTTTGACTAAGGGTGAAAAAATAGACAATTGGTTCGAGGAGTTAGTGGGTGGTCCTATATAGGACACAAAGTTTGTTATAGGAGACTTAACATAAGAATAACCTGAGGAGCAATGGTGATATTAATACACGCAGCCATCAAATTGAGTTTTTATTGTTAAAACTAGGGAGAACGGCTTATTCATGCCTGAACTAGGGGTCACTGAGAAAATACATACCCCAACTTCTACTGCCAAAACATACTTTGATTAATCGAAAATTTGAAATTTATGCATGAACTAAGGATCGTTGAAAAAATACATATCTCAACTCCTATTGCATGCTAAAACAGACTTTAACTAATTAAAAATTTGAAATTTATGCCCAATTTTTAGAAGTTAACGTTAATCTCAATTTTGACTTAAACTCTGTTAATTAATTGTTAACGACTAACTAGGATACTTAGTTGGCTAATGAGTTAGGGCCTAATCGAAAATCAAATTGGAATGGATCACATCTGATAATAGTTGGACCGGAACCCTAAAAAAATGGACCATTATATCTACAACGTCGTTTGTTCTGTGTTTTGTCAATCGTTTGTTTTGTGTTTTGTTCCTTCACTTTGCCTTGTCGGGATCCTTCACTTTGTCGCAGAAGAAGAAAGAAAGAAGAGGAGATAAAAACACATAATAGACGACATTGTATTGATAATGATCCAACTATTATCAGATTTGACCCATTCCAATTTGATTTTTGATTCGGCCCAATTATTATTAATCTGACTCATTAACCAACTAAGTATGCTAGTCATCGTCGTTAACAATTAATTAACAGAGTTTAAGTCAAAATTGAAATTAGCGTTGATTTCTAAAGACTAGATATAAATTTCAATTTTTTAATTAGTTAAGGTATGTTTTGGCATGCAATAGGAATTGGGGTATGTATTTTTTTTTATCAACCCCTAGTTCAGGCGTGAATTTCAAATGTTTGATTAAGTAAGGTATGTCTTGGCATGCAATAAAAGTTGGGGTATGTATTTTCTTGCAATCCTAGTTCAGAAATGAATAAGTTGTTTTCCCGTTAAAACTACTCATAAAAAACTTCGCATGTTTTTCACTAATTCGTTCAAAAGCTCCAGTGCGGGAGTTTCTTTAAGACTTATTCTTGGGTTCACCCCCTAGGGTGAACCTATAGGTTCACCAACCAATATGATTGTGTTATTTCATATTCGATATCTTTTAAAAAAGGAAACAAAATATTGCCAAATTATATTATCTTTTTAAAATTAAAAGGTAAAAAGAAATAAATAAAAAATAGTAGTAATTACAAAAAAAAATATTTTTAACGTCTTCAGCAAAACATTAAACCCTAAATCCTAATCCCTAAACCCTAAATCCTAAACCCTAAACCCTTGGGTAAACCCTAAACTCTAGGATAAATCTTAAACTCTAAGATAAATCTTAAACTCTAAATCAAAATCATTAAACACTAAAACACTCAAGGGTTTAGGGTTTAGAGTTTTAGGGTTTAGTGTTTTTATTTAGAGTTTAAAATTTATCCAAGGGTTTAGGGTTTACCCAAGGGTTTAGGGTTACCCAAGGGTTTAGGGTTTAAGGATTAGGATTTAGTGTTTTGCTGACGACGTTAAAAAAAAATTTTTTAATTTTTTTTTCTGTAGCTGTTATTTTTTTTTAATTTTTTATTTTGAAAAATAATATAAGTTGATAATATTTTGTTTTCTTTTTTAAAAGATATCGAATTTGAAATAATGAAATCTTATTGCCTGGTGAACCTAGAGGTATCCTAGGGGTGAACCCAAGAATAAACTCTTTCTTTAATAATACTACAAAAACTAGCATTAAATTTTGAAACAAGGGATACCAAGTCTTCGACCAGTATACATTGGTGTAATGGAGTCTACCACAACCAGAAATAATAAATTGAATTGGTACAATAAATATAAATTCATCACTTGAGAAATAATAGACAATTAAGTTTTAGATGAATGTCACAACGGAACAGCTTCTTTTACGAATAAAATACCTGCAAGTAGGCACAATTAATTTCATTTCAACCACTTAGGTATGTCTGCCTTTATATTATTCGATCGTATACATAAGATCTTACACTTCTTCAAAGTCTCTCTTATTTATGTATCCTACTCTTCTACTAACTCTGAAAACTTTCATACTAACCATCATGTAGCCTTTGCACAAAAAAAAAGAACCATCATGTTATATAATATTCACATAGCTATAATATAATATTGCAAATGTTGTTACAACCAATAGACATGCATGGTGAACGATATGTTTTACCGATCCCTCCTACTGCTTCAAGCGTGGTTTATTCTACAACGAATATATATGGCAGATATTTCAAGTGATTCCAATATTTTATTTATATTTTGTGAATCTGGTTGAGAATAAATGGGACCAGAATCGGGTGGTGAACGCAAATGCGAATTGGATGCGTTCACACCGAACAGTCTTTTTGAACCATTTCCCCCCGAAAATATAGTTATTTCCTGATGCTGACACAAAATATACAAATAGCCCTTCATGCAGAGATTAAGGCCACTATCCATAATCATGAAAAGAAGATTAATATTATTTTTAATATAAATTTCCGAACGATGTTTATACATTATTTGCTTACTTTATCATTAAAAGAAAAAAGACTTGAGTTCAAATTGATTTGTTGAAAAAATATATGCCGTATAATTACTGAAAGATGAGTAAAATACAGTACAAGAAGTTAGCATAAAAGGACATAGACAAGACTGCCATATTATAACAGCTAACGTTTGGAAAAAAAACTACTAAAGTTGGAGTACCATACATGTGTAGCAGTAAGTGTGACAACCGATAACAAGCTTTATTTACTCCATCTGTTTCTAAAACGTAGAATGCCCTAAATGTAGAATGTTGTAAAGAATTTGATGTTTCAATACATAAGATGTTTCAGTTTAGATAATTTCTATTTATTAAAAACTGTGTAACCAATTGTATTTAATATAATTTATTTTGTAATTGGTTGAATAACATTAATTTATAATTTTAATGATAATTTCTAGATAAAACTTTTGTTTTTAATATGTGTATATATTTTTACCTAAACATATTCTATTTAGAAACAGATCAAATAATACAGAGAAGACAGATTTAAAAAAAAAAACTAAATGTCCTAACAGCTTGCAATTTTTAAGAAGTTAACACTACAATATGATGGCTTCTTATTGTATTACTA
Organism: Brassica napus; assembly: GCF_020379485.1. Taxonomy (NCBI): domain Eukaryota; kingdom Viridiplantae; phylum Streptophyta; class Magnoliopsida; order Brassicales; family Brassicaceae; genus Brassica; species Brassica napus. Next base: position 2,964,827 of record NC_063448.1, on the reverse strand, counting down.
TTCACCAAATGAATGCAGTAAATACCTTATTACCCTGAAAACTTATAAAAACAAAAAAAAAAGGTATGAGACAGCTATACCACAATTTCTTTGTCATCCAATTTGAAAAAAAAAAAATCGTTACCAAACGTAATCCAAATAGTTTTAAAAATAGAAAAAGAATGACACTAGTCACCTTTGTTTGAGATTTACGGTTTAAAATAATTGTATGTCTTTAAATTATTACAAGAAAAACACTGTCACGTAGTTTCTTCACGTATGGAACTTGAACGTATCAGGGTCTTCTTCTTCACGAATCCAACCATACTTCTCGAGAAAAGGATTCAACAACGACGTTGGTGGGTACTGATCAATGCAATGGTTCCACACATTCCCTAAACATTCTCCAACGTTAAGATCTCTCGCAACTTCCCAAACGCAGCTATTACACTTGAAACCAGCTCCAAAGCTTATCATGAACACTCTATCTCCTCTCTTCAGCCTCTTCTTCGCTTCCATGTACCCCAAAACATACCACAAGCTACTCGCCGACGTGTTCCCAAACCGGTGTAGCGTCATCCTCGCCGGTTCAAGATCGTACTCGGTTAAGTCAAGACTATAACCAATCGCGTCGATAACCGCTTTGCCTCCCGTGTGAATACAGAAATGTTCAATACCGGTTTTGAAGTTAATCCCCGCCTTCGGAGCTGCTTGAGCCACGTTCGTGGAGCCTTTGCTAGGGCTTCTACGAAGCTTCTTGAGGAGAAGAGACAACATAAACCTGAAGAGCTGCGTCACGGGAAGAATCTTTGGAGTGATGACTTTGAGGTTGTCCACGAAAGCACGAGTCGCTGCTTTTGGAAGAGTCTTGTCTAAGTGGATACCAACTCGTCCCAGCTCGTCTTCTTTTTGGACACACGCGTTGAATGAATCCTCTCTTGCTCCATGGTGCGTTCTCACCAAACACTTCAGCTTAAACATGGCTCTCTTGCTTAGACAACGCTTGTTGGTCAAGAGAACCGCGCAGCCACCGGAGCGGAACAAGCAGTTAGCGAGGATCATAGACCGGTTGTTTCCGCTGTACCAGTTAGGACTAAGTGACTCGGATGTTACAACGAGAGCAAGCTTGTTCTTGTACGTTTTGAAAATGTTTTTAACAATATCTACCGATATAACACTCGCGCTACATCCCATCGCCGTCAAGTTGAAAACCTTCACGTCTTCTCTCATTTTGTAATGGTTAATGATTCTTGCGGATAGAGAAGGTGTTGAGTTGAGCATGGAGACGTTGACCACGAGTACGTCGATGTCTTTAGGTTTGAGTTTGTTTCTCTTTAGGAGTTTCTCGATTGTGTCAATGTAAAACTCTTCCATCTCCGAGAGAGCGTCTTGTATGGTAGGAGACTCTTCACGTCCTTCAAAGTAGAGACGTGGTGCGTAGGTTTGCTCTCCGATACCTGAACTAACAATGGCTTTGAGGAGGAACTTGTACTCGTTGAGTCTAATGTGTTTGTTTCGACGGATGATCTCACCGCTGATTTGAGTACTCAGCATACGATCATCTGAAGGTTTGTGGCATTGATAGTCCAAGATGTAGCAGTTTTGATCTCTCTTGGAGTCTATGCGTTTCCAGATCTTGAAGATGAGGTAAGAAATGAGAAGAGAAGAGAGGATATAGAGAATATCCATTTAAAAAAAACTTTGGGTTAAAGAAGAAGTAGTGTATTTAAAACTGCATGAAGATGTTAGCCAAGATTGTTGTGGGGATATATAAGAGGACAATTAAACAGGAAAAGACAGGTCTCGTTTATTGACAACTCATGCTGTCCAAAAAGAGTCAATGCCATTGGTGTGGGGTACAGTTTAATTTGAAAAGTTTACTGACAAGCAGACTGGTGGTGAGAAAATTGATAACAATAAGGTGACACATTGATGTGGATGTACAAAGTGGACGATGGACTTCACATGTTCTGTCTATTTAATTATTTATTAAATTTTCATACGTACAGTCTAGTATATGTTGAACATATAGGCCAATCCTCAAGCTGGCCATATATTTTGTATCACACAGTTGACTTAGTGAATCCAAGGTTACAAAAAAGATTCGATTCTAGAACTGATCTGAGTATTTACATACGATGTTTGTTAACTAAGGGAGAATGGTCCATCTTTGCGAGTTACACTCGTACGTGATCGTGTCTTGTAGTACGTACTATAAAATCATGTGTATCGTAAAATCACTTGCTCAGTCAAACACAGCTTCTGGACTAATATAAGACTTTATGGTTGAAATCTTAACAATGTCATGATGGTACATTGATGTGGATGTATTATATAAAAATATACTCCTACAAATCAAATGGAGAAATACCTTGTCTGACTTTTCAAGCCATCATGTCAATACTTTTCTATGACAATTTTTTTTTTTTTTGCAAAGTAACATCCATAATAAGAAAACCCTAAATTTCTGATTATGCGTAATTTCATTTCACTTGATAACATTAAACTATAAAGAAAACTGTATAAAATATTCACATAAATACCACAATTTATTTATTTTATAATGTATTGGTACATAAAAGATGTTGAGGTTGTGGATGAAAGAGCAATAAATAGATCTGGGTGAGCTGTGAGTATATGAAGAAGGTTTGGGAAATCATGAACTTTTTGGATACAAGTGAGAGTGTTGTGAGTCGACAAGCTTATCTCAACCTCCAACAGCTTAATTACGTCGACTCACCTTTACTACAACGCCATCATCCAACGCTTACTCACACCATTTGCGTGTACATACGTCCTTTCCTTTTATAACTGATACACCAATTCACATAATTCAAAACATTCAAAAACCATCTCCTCTTTTAGTTATGCAACTACGTAAGGAAGGTTATTGTAATTTTGGTATGGGAAAAGTTTGACTCACTCAACAAACAATCTAGCAACCAATAATAGTTGAATATTAATTATCTACTAGAATATCTTACAAAACAATATATTCCCTCTGTTTCTAAATATATGATGTTTAGAATAGTTTTTATGTTCTAATATGTAGGATGTTCTCAGATTTGTAGGTAGTTTTAGTTTATCAAAACTGTGTATCCAATCAAATTTAATAGTTCTATTTTGTAATTGGTTGAATAGTTTTTAATTTAAAATTTTAATAATATTTTTTAGATAAAAAGTAACAATAAGTGTGTTTTAGGTAAAAAATTTTATATTTAGAAAGATAGGGAGTATAACCGTTTATGTAGCAGACACATTACGTTGTCAATAGCGATCACGCGTTTACTTTTGTGATAGCATTAAGAGTAGTCTAGCTAGACGTTATTACTAATAATGGTGAATTTAATGTTTGCCGCTGTTTTTAGCTTGTTGGTCATGTCATTATCATTTAGTACTTAAGTTTGATTTTTCTTGAGTTTATCCAAAGAAACTAAAACTGTCAATTCGATTTTTATTAAGAAAATGAACAGATGAAAACTTTAAATAATTGATCAACGTTCAAAATTAAAGTTTAAAATTTTGTTGCGGCAAATAATTTTGTTATTTTTGATAATTATTCCTTTATATTTGAAAATATATTTTGTAAAAAAAAATCCATGCTAGACTAGCAATGGTATAAAATATACAAAACATAACCAAATTTCCATTAGATATTATTCAAGTTCAACTTCTGTACTAAAACAAAAGGGACACCAAGGGAATGATAATACTCACAGAAACATCGCAACTAAATCATGTTCTGATGGGAGGAATTAGATAGACAGTGAGACAATATTTTAATGCAGGCAAACCATGGACAAAGAAGACGTATTTATAAACTATGGTTCTCTAAAGAAAGCACGTTATCTCTATAACTCTTGACTTGAATCACTTTTTTATAAATGACATATCTGAAAATGTATGACTACGGCAGATACATCGAACAAACTGGTATATACCTCATATGTTTGCATACGGAATATTAAAATAAATTGATATGTAAAGATTTATTCAACTAACTACTTTACTTCCCAACCACAATTCCTTTTTATTTGTTATCTAGAGTAACTCTATAGTTGTGGCCGAATGATTGAAATATATTTGTCGGTCAACTATCATTATTTATAGTATATTTTAAAATTAAAATACTAAATATCTTTACCTATTTTTACTAAATTAATATTGTTTTTCCATTGATTATCACCTCTCGTTGATTAAATTATAATTATTACTTCCAAAAGTTTAAGAAATATTTATTGACTTAGCAAGAAACTTTTCAGAAACTAAAAATACGTTAGACTATGATTAACCTGGGCTCTTAGGGTGAGATTCTTAGATTCGGTTAAGAATCTTTTCTTAACTTTTAATTAAGAAATTAAAACTAAAAACCGTCTCTTAACTAAGAGATATAAGAGATGTTGTTTAGCCGAAAAGTGTAAAAAAATATAAAAAACAAAAAACTGTCAAATCATGAGTTAAGAACCCCAAATTAAGAACACGGGTTAATCATGCTCTTAAAACCAGAATTTGCTCTACGGATGTGATAGCTTCCAGCTGCAATGAAAACCGTTAGTGTAGCTTATAAAATGGTAAACATTACAAAATCAAAAGTATTAGATCATCTCCAATGGCTTACTCTATTTTTTACTCTAAAATAAAATAACTCCATAATAGAGTTTGAGTATGCTCCAATGGTACTATATTTTAAAGTAGAAAACAAAGTGATGAACAGAAAAACAAATAAGTTACTCTATATTTGTAGTAAACCTATTTTTCACTTTATTTTAGAGTAAAAAATAGAGTATCATTGGAATATTTTTATTCTAAATTTTATTTTAGAGCGAAAAATAGAGCTGGAGAGGCCCTCGGCCTTTACCGGATTCATACAACACATACGTTCTCATTTGATGCTGGGTTGGGCCCAGATATTCTGAACGCCTAAATCAAAATTTAAATTTAGGACCCAAATGTAATGTTTTTTTTTTCTCTCAATATTAGTGTTGTTTGATAAAGAATATTTGATAACATTACAAGATTTTCTTAAAAAAATGTAATAAATAAATATAATTACAGCTGATGATTGTTACAATATTTATTTATTCCAATTTGAAGCCTAACGCTGATATTTCATGGGCTTTAGCCCAGAATCAGGTCATGATTCGTCGACAATTTGAATATCATTTCTACTTTATTCACAACACAGTGACTTGGGCTTTTACATTGAGCAATATCCGGATCCGAAGACGTTTAGTTTGTGGATACGGGCACGGATCCTCTCAAGCCGATATACAAGTCGGATATGTAACCATTGAGATCTTCAGGGGTAAATCTGACAATATCCGAAGACCCGACCGGATACTCTTTATAAAAACCCGTATACCCGCCCATGAGCTTACTCGCTATAGACGCTTTGATTTCGTCTCTCAATTTCGGGTCGGGTACGACCCAGTTCTTATGCTTCTTGTACGTCTCCTCAAACGCCTTGTTGAACCGTCTGAGAGCCTCCTCGGCCTTCGCCGCGGCCGTCGAAACGCCCGGGAGGGACGCGATCACATCGCCCCACGCCATTTTCTCGTACTTCTCTAGGTACTGAGTCACCTTGACCTCGTGATTCGCCACCCAGTCGTCTCCCAGAACGACCTTGAGATTCGACGTGCGCACCTTGATCAAGACGTAGTGGAGGTTGTTGGCGAGGAAGAGATACGAGAGCGCCGCGTCGCTGTAGAGACGAGATTTGGCGTCGATTTTGCAGAGCAAGACGAGTATCAGCCACGCGAGCCTCGCCGCCATCGGAGATCCAGCGTTTTCTGGATTCTCTTCGTTGTTGCCGTTGTTATAGTAATCCTCCGGTAACGGCAACGAGGACTCCTTATCCTTGATTATAACCGTGAGCGAGTCGCTGTAGTCAGCGAGGAAGACGATGAAGTTCATGACGTACCTCGTGAGCTGATGGACTCCGCCGCCGGGAATCGGCGATTTGGAAGACTCTTTCGTGATCGACGATTGGAACTCGATCATCATCGCGTTAACAGATTCTCCGAGTTTTTCTAGAGATTCAGCCGCCTGCGATCGCACGGAGGCGGTTGAATCGTAGCTGAAGATCTGCTCGATTTGGGGGATAACGTGCAAGATCGTCTGGTAAACGTCGAGCGTTGGGAAGATCTTCTCCGCGGTCTTCCTGCATTTCGCGACGGTTATTGGGAAGACGAAGAGCTTCAACGCGCTCTGTAGCGTAACGTCAATGAATGTAGACTCAGCGATGGAGACGGAGGAGGATGAGGAGGAGGTGGAGAAGATTCGATCGCAGAGGATTCGTTCGCCGTTAAAGAGAGTCACGAATGCTACTTTAGCAAGCCTTACCCAGCCTTTGATCTTCTTCTCGAGAATCTCCCATTCTAGCTTCTGCATCTGCGCAGATGTTAGCTTCTCGAATCCTAGGTTAGACAAGGCCTCGACGATCATCTTTCTTCTGAGTTTCTTATAAATCTTAACACAATCCTTCTCGTAACCGGATGAGATCATGCAGTTAGCTATCATCTTCAAATCCTCGATAGCGTCAGCATCAGCATTTATTTCTGCTTTCTCGTTACTAGACAAACCAGAGATAGATTCCGAATCTAAAAACCGGCGGTTCGATTTCAGAACGCGATAAAACTCCTTCTCCAAATACTTCATGGCCGTCTGCATCAACTCACGCGCTTGAGCTAGCTTAGCGGAGTCCGGATTCACCAACCCGGCGCTCTGAATAGCGTAGTGTAACTTGGCTAGGACGTCGAGGAAGCGTCTTCCTTCTCCCCGGTTCTCCGCGGAGAAAAGGGAAGAGAGGCTGCAGGAAGTGGAGGAAGAGTCGTAGAGGTGTGGTGAGACCCATTGGCGTATAAAAGCATCAGCTGCCTCGACAGTATCACCGATTAGAGAGTCGGAGAAGCCGCCTTGCTGTGGAGGAGGGAGCTTAGGTGATTTTGAAAAGGCAGAAGGTTTCAAGAGCACCATTTGTTTCTTTGTCTTGAAGATAATAATTGGTCGCACGGTGTTGGGTTATTTATTTGAAACCTTTGTTTCGTTTGTTTTGGCGGGTAAAGCTTGCCTTGTTGGTGCCGTTAGTTCAGTTCCACTCGGTCGTAATATCCACGCTGGTCTTTCCCTCTTTTTTTCCCCTTTTTTTGTTTTAATTCAAAAATAGTTAAACTCCTAATTAAAGGTGATTTGTTGTCAAATTAATAGGTTGTTACATATTAAGATGACAACTATGAAAGAGCACAACAAACTTCAGTAATCGAGGACAAGAAAGAACATAAAACTAGTAAGAAAGATAAACGGTACACTCCAGAACTGTCTCTAACCCATCTGTGAACTGGTGCGGCTGCTGTGTGTTCCCGGTGCCACCTGTAAATGTTTTGACGATGGCATAGCCTCTAGCATTAACATACTTCCCTGTACCACCCATAACACCAAGATGAGACTCTGATGCAGCCGTTCTATGTACACCGAAGAAACTTATGCTATCTTCATAACCACCACTCTCAAACATTGCCGTGAAAGCCATTGTCTGGCTGGTTCCATCAACGGCGCTGGCCACGTAGAAGCCCTGTGCTTTGCCAAGCAGACCTGACCCGAGTTCATGCCCTTCGGTTAGCTCGTTGTCCATCACCGTCATTGTTCCAAACATGAGCATCTGGAGAGACGAACCCGATGGGAGCTGACCACCGTTGGCCACGGGGAGACCGTTCAAGAGGTTGTTACCGTCGTTCTGTAGAATGCTGGAAGTGGTTCCGCCCAGCCCGACGAGGAGAGGGACGTTGTTGTTGTTGAGGATTCCGTTGTTGTTGTTGTTCGATGGAACGCCGTTGTTGACAGGGAGGTTTGCGCCATTGGGCTTGGCAAATGGAAGTTGGCCACTGAGAGCTGGGTTTGCAACGACTCCAGTCACAGCTCTGGCTGTCGGATTTGAGCCACCGAGTATATCGTGCATAAAGAAAACCAAGGAGTGGTCGGGAACTGAACCACCCGTGGCTGTGGCACCTGAACCAACAGTCGGCAATGTCCCTGAACCAGCACCAGGCAAAGGACCAGAACTAGCAACCGGAAAAGGACCAGAACCGGTGGTTGGTAGAGAACCAGTGCCAGTAGTGGGCAAGGGACCTGAACTAGCAACCGGTAAAGAACCAGAACCAGTGGTTGGTAGAGGTCCGGAGCCAGGTAAAGTAGTCAAGGAACCACCTGAGGCTAGACCAGTACCTGAAGTGATACCAGTTGCAGGTCCTCCTGAACTAGCACTGGCGAAGGAGCCTGAACCAGCAGTTGGTAACGGACCAGGACTTATGGTAGGCATGGGGACTAATCCAAGATCTTCTTCTTCATTAAGAAGACGAGCAGCCGAGACAAAAGTAATGGCAAGAGCTAAAACCAGGACGAAGAGTATCTTGCAGCCTGTCATTGACAAGGAAAAATATCAGAGACTAAAACTGCTAATTTGAATTTGAGCTGAATTGTTTCTACTCGTCTGATAATACAGACTGATTCAGAACGAGCTTTTATAAATGAAATGAAGCCAAATTCTTGATGGAAAAAGATGGAGTTGATGAAACAGAGTAGGTGATAACTTTTCCATTATATGGTGGTTTGGTTTAGAGCAGGAAGAAACATAGAAAAAGATGAAAACAAACCCAGAAAAAATTCAGCTATAACTTCACCACAAGATCTTGAAATTTACTAGAAGTCCCACTGTATGAATGAATTAGCAAAAAAATTAAAAATTTCAAGTCTAAAAGTAATAAGTCAAGCCTGCAGTTTTTTTTCTGAGGAAGGAAATTAAACTCATCCACCCTATTCTATTTTAGATCAGGAATAAACAAGTATGAGAATTTCACCTTGAAGAGGTCATTGGTTAGGTAGAAATCAGTTCTAACAAAGCTTCACAACAAAACCCTCCATCCTTAATTACAGAGATCACAGAGTATACTTTCCCAAACACTAGACACAAAGCTTAAATTTTTCTTTCCTATTACCTCTAACACAAAGCAAGCATGATCCAAGTTACCTCCTTTTATCAGCCCATCAACCAAACATAAAACGTTGCAGGTGTGGGATAGTGTCTGCTTGCAAGCATTGCATTCAAAATATCCAACGCTGAATCAAAATCCCCAATACGACAAAAACCATCAACCATCATACGGTATGTAGCTGCATTTGGCTCACAACTTTTCCTTCAGTGTCCTGTACCCCTCAGGGGCTCTACCTTCACTGCAAAGATGATTAACCATAATGTTATAGATCACAACATCTGGTTTTATCCGCCTTCTCTTCATATCCCCCAATAGAAGCTTCACCTCATCGATTCTCCCTCTCTTTCCAGGATCACTCATCAAACATCAACTTCTTTGTTTCAGTGTACTCTCCTTTACAACATAAACCCTTCATTAACAACCCAAATGTCACAGCATTTGGGCGTATTCTCTTCTGAATCATGCCTTCAAGCAAACTCTTCGCCTTAGCCAGATGATGACTTCGGCATAAAAATCCAATCAGGCTATTTTAAGTCACCACAGTAGGTTGCACTTCCCTCTCAAGCATTTCATCGAACACTTTGCATGCATCTTCCCAGTCGCATTTATCAAATCACCCTTTACATTGAAGGAGACCAAGTTCAGACGCAAAACAGGTTGATTGTTTGTGGTTTTTGTTTAGTTTTTGGTTTTTGTTTTTTTAGAAACCATTTTTTATCCAATCAAGTTTTTGGTTTTTCTTTTTGTTTTTGTAAAAACCATTTGAGTTGCCAATCAAGATTTTCAATAAATAGATTCTCTAAAATTTAGTAAAACTAGTTTTTGAAAAGTTTAACCAATTTATGAAGAAAAATCAAAAACCAACTTTTGTGAGTTTTATGAAGAAAAACGAATTTTGATTTTTTTTGTAGAAAATACTACATTTTAATTCATTAATAATTAATATTTTCATAAAAATAAAATTATCATAAAATATTTTGTACATTAGATATCATTTAAACAATAATGTGAAATATTTTAATTTGTGTTTCATATCTGTATATAAATTTATATATTTTATAAATAATATATTTAATTTTAAAACTTAGTTATTAGTTTCTATAACTAAAACAATTGAATTATTTTAATAATTATTAGTCACATTAAAAATAAAAAATTTATAAAAACATAATATGTTTTATTAATAAAATGTGTTGTATAATCCTGAAATATAAAAACTACCATTCAACTTTAAGAAAATATAAATAATTTATATAAGAAATTTATAATTAGTTTCAAAATTCTATGTACTTAATTTTTGTATAATTTATAATATTTATATAAGAAAAACAATTGCTTTTGAAGTTTTAAAAATTAAAATAATTTATATAAGAAAAATTTCTAAATAGTTTTGAAATTTAATATTTTTATTTTTGCATAATTTATATATATTTTATGATTTATATTTTACTATAATATATTTTTCATAAAAATAAAATAATTTAAATATGTTATACTATTTAATTTTAAAATAATAATCACAGTATTTTAATAAATTTTAATTATAAAATCTAAATATTTATTGCTATTTTGTTGTATTATTTTAAAGTAATGTATTGATTAATTTTTAAAAAAAAAAAATACAGCAAAACCAAAATCAAAATCTAAAAACCAAAAGCCAAAAAGTAAAAGCCGAAAACCAAAAACCAAAATCTAAAAACCAAAAACTAAAATCTAAAAACCAAAAACTAAAACTAAAAACTACTGAAACAATCATCACCTATATCCTTTGCTCCGTCGAAAAAAGCTTTTAGCCTTCTCATTATGATTTCATATATTCAATTTTATTTTTCCAAAATATTTACTGATGTCCTTTCTGTTTAAATGTGAAAAAATCACAATAACTACTGATTCTTTTTTTTTCCAGACAATTTTATTTAAAAGTAACTTTTGAACATTATCAAAAGTTATAATTATTTTTTCATATCAAATTTATATAAATTAATATTTTTCAAATCTAAGAGCACTGTTAAAAGTGAGATATTTCTTGAATATCTTGCAAATATACTAATATTTTATTATAAATTAATAAAATATAAATGTTAATTAATGGAAAAATCTAAATTAATATAAATTTTGACAAGTGTAATATATGAGTCTTATGTGTTTTTAAAATATCTCATGGATTTTTATATATCATTTCCTTTTTTTGTTTATTTTAATTTTTTTACTGTTTAGATATCTATTTAGATATCATAGATGCAGATGCCCTAATACATGTGCATCAATAATTTTAGTTTTATCATAGATAAATACTTTTCCATTTTTCTTGGTTAAATATTTCAGTTAATATATATGAAATTAATGCAAATCTGATATTTTATATTAATGTAGTTTTCTTTTAAATAAATTGCTTACATCTCTGATATATTATCAAATAAAATGTTTGTGTGGATTCCTTCAAAAATTAATTAAAAATGACAGAAATAAACCATGTTATTGCAAACTTTAATCCAATCTCCACCTATATAATAGCTTGACCATCAACACCTCAAAATCAACATCTCAAACATTTTTGAAGAAATCAAAAATTACTTAGAACTAGTTCCAAAAGAGTCACTAAGGTTACAAAACATGAAGTTCACAGGAGCGATATGCATCTCATTTGTGATAGCGCTTGTGTCGTCTTTGGCTTGGACCAACGCAACCGTGGAAGAGGGGATAAAAGTGGCATGCGTTCCGGCAGAACTTAAACCATGCACGCCAGCAGGACTAACCGGAGGTACACCGTCGACAGAATGTTGCGGAAAACTGAAAGAACAAGAGTCGTGTCTCTGTAGTTACATGAAAAATCCAGCATTTGGTCATTGTTTTAAAACCCCAAATGCTCACAAGGTCATAGCAGCTTGTAGTGTAGCTTATCCTGCTTGTTGAGTTTCAAGTATTTATAAAATAATTATATAATGTATATGTTACATTATCAAAATCTTATGTAATAATATTGTTCATTGAAAGCTTCATTGCGTCATGATCTTAACATGATTCAATAATCTAATTTAGTATTCGCTTTCTTGATCGGTTTAAATTATATTGTCAATACTCAAAAAGGGTCATGCACGCATACAAAACCCAACCTCTTCCATCGTGAGGATTGAGGAGGGTATGGCCGTATGGGCTTGAAGTTTTGAATCCGTTAAGTAGCGGAGCCGTATGAATTAATCCACAGTAGATTATGAACTTAGCCATTTATAAATAAATATATTTAGATAGAAAAATATGAATTATATTAACTTTATCCCTTATATATTAATATTTAGATAGTAAAATATGAATTATATTAACTTTATCCCTTATATATTAATTGAAGAACATTGACAAAAGAATCTATATTATTAAAAGAGAAGTACACATTTGAAAATGTTCTTACTTTATTAATTAAATTCCTTTTTTTTGCTTGTCTTTTTTCAGTTGCATTTATGAAATATCCTAAAACGAATAAAACTGTCTAATTTATTATTTGTCTTTTCAGTTACATTAATGAAATATGCTTAAATGAATTTAAACTTCCTATTTTATTGTTTGTCTTTTTCAGTTACCTTAATGAAATATCCTTAAATAAATTTGGACATAATGTCATGTAATCAACCAAAAAAACTCATGAATTATCCTTACGTGCATAATTTTAATAATGAAGATTTTTAAAAACGTGCATCATTAAAATGTTACCTAAAACATGCAGCACTAATATATAACATGCATCAATAAAAGTAGAATTTGATTCACACAATTGTACGGATATTATTTTCAGTTGATTAAATTTAAAAATAATTATTTATTCAAAAAATATTTAAGAATGACTATGTTTTTAAAAATTATATGGTATTATTTACTCATAACTCATTTGTCATTTGATAAATTGTTAGAAAGAAAATTTTAGCATAATATAACTCAGTTGTTATTTGCTAAATTTACGGTTTTTATTTATATTTTTTATTATTTAATTATAATATTTTCATTTTATATTTGAAAGATAAATGAATTTTCTTTCAAACAATATTTTTGTAAATGTGTTTTTAAAAAAATAATCAATTAAAATTGTTATTATCAATGAATATCATTATTTTTGACATAATTTGAGTTTTCGTTTACATCAAAACTTATCATATTTTAGGATAATTTTAATTTAAAATTAAATTTTCATATTTTTCAAACAAATTCTAAAAATATTTTTTAAATCTTTTGTTATAATTGTTAAAAAATATTGAGTTGCATTTCAAATAAAAAGGTAAAGATATTAAAAATATTCTAATTAAAATATGTAAAATTCAATATAGTTTTAAGGAAATGGTCAAAATAAAAAAAAAATTACACATAAAATAATCATGATTTTTGTTAACTGGGCGGATCATTATTTATATGATATCACACACGAAAGAAAAATTTCTGTTTTTAAAATTATTTAATTAACTCTATACTCATTTTTTTATATTTTTATATGATATCACACATTCGTAAAAAAAAATAGATAGTTTAAGATGCAAAAAAAAAATTCTTAGTGAATATAATATAAACGAATATTACAAATACATCATTTAATAAAATAAATAATTAAAAACTGAAAATTCATATCTGCGCGCCGATCAGGGTCTAGTACCCTTTATTTTTTAAAGTTATTTACATGGTGTCATTGATTAGGTGTCATGATCTCATGCATTCTCAGCCTAATCATAGGAACACCCTTTAATTACTAGAATAATTACAAAAAAAAAAAATACCGTTGTCTAAAATTTGTTGGCCCGACCAAAATCGTTTACACATTTATGAATCATTTCAATTAATACAAAACTAGGTGATCACCCGCGCCCTGCGCGGAGTGAAGAAACTTAAAGAAATTATAAGTTTGAATATATAGATATTAGAAATGTAAAAGTCGTAGACAAAAATATTACATGTTATTTATGTTAAGGGATTCAACGAAATTGTGGATATGTAAATAAAGTAAGCTTCAAAGTTTTTTAAAACTTGTGTTATTTGTTTTGTGTGATTGAAGTATAGTTCGTGAAAATGAATCTATAAGAGTAAACAAAAACTTATATAAAATTAATTATGAAATAAAGATAAAACGAAACATAGACGATAAAATAAAATAAAATGTGAAAGCATATCCTATATAATAAGGAAACAAAATAAATAAATAAACTAAGAAAACTATGACTGCTGTGAAAAATATCTTCAAAACTCTTCGTTTACAATCCTATAAAGTCTGTCATTGGTGTACTTCTGGTTTTGTTAATGATGATTCAGAAAGAGTGATGTGGTGAGGAGTTGTGTTGCAGACACTGCGTATTTATATAGAGTTTTAATGATGAAAAAAATAGCCAAAATTATAGTAGCAAATATTTACTAATTAATATTTTTATACTTACCGTACAATTTACTTTAAAACTGGTCTTTTCACATGTTGTTTTAAAAAACGCAGCAACGCAGCTCTCAAATTAGGCAAAATTTGGATCTTGAATCGTATATGGAAACGTGTTTCTCAACGACTATAATTGAGGTAAATTATTTGATGGTTTTAAAAATTCATTTAGTGAAGATTATGAATTGATTATAAACTTTATAAATAGTAGGATTTTTAACGTGAAAACCCCTCAACTAAGTTTGTTTTGAGTAAAAACCTCCAAACTAAGTATTTAACGAAAAAACCCCCAAACTAACTTTATTTAATGAATTAAGCCCTAGCAGATCATAATTACCATTACTACCGGTAAATCTTTAGTTTGAGGGTTTCTACATTAAGTAAACATAGTTGAGGGGTTTTACCATTAAAAATTGAAAAAAATCAAAATATTTATAATATTATCTAAAAAATTAGTAACTGAAATTTTCAAAATTAACACTGTTAATTTTTTTTTGTAAATATATAAGTTTGATATGTTTTGAACATCAACATCATATATGTATAAATTTTAAATTTAAAAACCTAGAAAATATAATAAAAAATTATCTAAAGATTTATCTGTAATAAAATTACTAAAATGTTAAAAATGTAAAAGACAAAAAAATATAATAAAAATTATATCTTATCTAGTAAAAATATAACAAGGATTTACATGTAATAAAATTACTAAAAGGTTAAAAATGTAAAAAATAAGAAAATATAATAGAAATTATATCTTTTCTAATAAAACTGTAATAATACATCTTTAGATAATTTTTATTATATTTTCTGAGTTTTTACATTTTTAATTATACATATATAATGTTGATGTTAAAAACACATCAAACTCATATATTTACAAAAAAAAATTAAAAGTGCTAATTTTGAAAATTTAAGTTACTAATTTTTAGATAATATTATAAAATTTTGAATTTTTTCTTTTTCTGATTTTAATGGTAAAACCCCTCAACTATGTTTACTTAATGTAGAAACCCCTAAACTAAAGATTTACCGGTATTAACGGTAATTATGACCTGCTAGGGTTTAATTCATTAAATAAAGTTAGTTTGAGGTTTTTTCCGTTAAATACTTAGTTTGGGGTTTTTTACCCAAAACAAACTTAGTTGAGGGGTTTTAACGTTAAAAATCCTAAATAGTATTGTACAGCAAGGTTTGCATTATGGCGAAAGAGAATATTCAGTATCCATATTCTTAGGTAATCCCAAATAAATTTAATTTGTAAAATAAGAAAATCTGAGGAAATAAAGTTAGCCGATGGCATTAATATGTTTGTAGTATATGACCAAATATTCACATTCCCTATAGCTTATAAATTACAAATATTTATACCATAAATAAGGAATTAATTCAAACCATATAGAAATAGCTTAAATTTGAGACGTATAAAATAAGGAAATCTGAGGAAGTAAACCTTGTCAATCTAAGCATTAAACTGTTTGTAGGCCAAGGGAAAAATATTGACTTGATTTTCAAAATCATCGGAAGAAAATTAATTATGAATTGATTCCACACTTGACTCCAAAATTTAAGATCTGATTGATACGTTTGTAAAATCTAAACTGGCCAAATCCTTGATTTTCTTCTGATGATTTTGATAATTAATAATTTGATTGTATCAATTATGCATTGTTTACGGAAATGATAATTAATCATCGGAAGAAAGACATAATCAAATATTATGAATTGTTTACATAAATTTAATGTATTTTCCTAAATTACTGTCGATCTTAATTGTTTTTCTAACCAAGATTAATAATTTTGAACATATATGTAGTTTCAAATATTGCATAGTTTTATGATTGGTCGAAATATTGCATAGATTTATGCATAATTTGATCATGATCTTCGAAGTATTAAAATATTTTTAAAAAATTGATTTTAAAGAATTCTTAGTTTAATATTGTTCACTTCATAGCTTTGTTATAAATATTTTTAAAGCAATATATTACATGTTTGAGAATTATTTTTTCGAATCTGATGTAAAATGGTTGCACTTAATCTGTCACAAAATCAAACGATCTCTTCAACGGATATCTGTCACAGTATTTTAAAAAAGAGTATTGAATTAAATATTGTTCACTTCATAAATCTGTTATATATATTTTTTTAAGCAATATATGATATGGTCACGCAAATTTAATGTAAAAATATCCTCCGTTGCAAAAAATATGTATAAATCAACGATGGACAATCATGTATTTGTAATAACTTTGACGTGATGAAACCGTATTCAAATAACAACGATGCAATATCCGTTAAATCCCTTATATAGGAAACTCCTCTTTTCACGTCAATTTTGTTTCCTATATCACGCTAACATTGCCATTGACAATAATTTATTTGATCATGTGATTGACAATTCAAATTTGAATCATTTATTATGGGAAAAATCGAAATGGTAATGTATTAAATTGTGTTGCCTTGAATCTAAACTATTATAAAATGATCGTTGACTACAATTAAATTGATAATTATGGAAACAATAAACATGGTTAACATGCAATGGAAGAGATTTGAAACTATTATTAGCTCTTAAAATATAATATATTGGGTCGTTTTATATCATTTAAAAAAAAGTGTATGTATATATCTATTACATTTTGTCATTATGTAGTAATTCTTGAACATTGCGATTGTGATTGATATCTTTATCTAATATGGAGAAGAGTTGCAGCAACATATATATAAGTAGATATGTAGATACATACGTAGACAATGGATTTTATGTAGTCTAACTATATAGAAAGACATTAATATTTAAATCAGGCTATATAACGAAATCGATCATTATGAAGAATCTCAGGTTATGGCAATAAAATCTCTGCGTATTTAAAGATCCAACCGTTTGTAATTGAAGCTTAGCAAGCAGGGCGCAGATTTATTTGTTTTGTTAGTCAATAAGCTTATAGTATATACCCAATTTTTAATGTAATGTTCAAGGGTAAATTTTGTAATTATTCTAGTTAAGAAAGAGTTTTTGAATATATGAGGTGAAAGAGCTTGTGGTGCTGACACGCAGGAAACAGGCCCGTCCTTGCTATAAGGCAAGTAAAGCACATGCTTTAGGCCACAAGATATATAACAAATTTTAGGGTCACATTTTTATTACAGATTCAGTCATATTCAATGATTTTAAGCACTTTTGTGTTGTTTGCATTACTATTTTCCATTAGTATTTATATAAAAGGCCACATAATTTTTATTGTGCTTTAGGCCACATCAAATTTTGGGACGGCATTGACAGGAAATGACAAACATGTAATAAACACATGAATAAAAGGTTAATTATATACAATGCTACTCAAATAATAAAAAAGGGATGCTATGTATTGTAATATGTATAAATTGACGATTTATCAGATTCGTTGAACTTGTATTGGGTTCGATAGTCACTTCACTGCCATCTCTCTCTTATACTTTGAACCTAAATTGTACCTACAAAAAATATTTTCCACTTTATAATCCTTAAAAATATTACATATGCATAATTTAACTGGCTGACTGGCATATAACTAATCATGGCCATAATCATTTGATGAATATAACACAACTAAATTGGCATGTTCGCCTATTGTTTCACCTTGTGAATATGTTATAAAAGATAGATTTGTATCTGAAAGACTTATTGATGATAGCTCAAATGAGCTTTATTATGCAGAGAAATAAAGAACGTAAAGGATTTGTAAGTTGTTACCAAGAATCTAAAACAGTTTGATTGATCTCTTAAAAGGTTTAAAGAAGGCTGCAACTATAGGCAGCCAAAGTTACAACCAAAGAACATTTAACAACATATTTATATCAATCTAGAAACCCTAATACATAAACTATTGAGACTTCTTAATGGATCATAAGTGGGCTTTTAGTGTGGGCTTCAATACACCTGACTTACCAATCATATATATTCTCAAATTCGTAATTTCTGATGTCTGGTGAACGTAGTTGTAGTTCAACTTTTAGCCATTTTCATAATCATTTGATCAATAGTCGGTATTAAAATTGGCATGTCAGCCAAGGTTACTTTGCTAGAACAATCATATAAAACCAGATATTAGTGCTGAATTGCTGACAGATGAATGCTAAAGCAATTTTTAGTTGCAGATACTTCTAATTCTAAATATAGCTATATTTAGTTGATCAAAATAACACAATACACTTCACCAATGTAAGGTATCTAACACATATTAGTGGTATAATCACTGGACGATATGTTGTTTGTGTTTTAAAGTGTATGAATTAACATAGAGGCCTACTTTTATTGGGTAATATTAATTGTTATAATATTTGAATTATTCGCAAATCTCACTTAAAAGGACTGTTTGAATTAATGTTAAAACTTGGTGCGCAAGCTTCTTCGTAAAAAGGCAAATGTTAAAGTTTATGTGCAGGTTCTTATCATAATGATAACTGTATATTGTATATTCTATTTAAATTCGTTTTCTTTGACCAGAAAATTTGTTTTCTATTGAAAATTTCCTAATTTTGTTATGTCTAATTCAGAAATTATACCGAAAATTCCTCTACATTAAACTTGCGGATATTAGCTAATTTATAAATGCGCCATTGATAAAGTCACAACTACCTCACAATACATTAGGCATGATTAACCCTAGCACCCCAAATGGGGTGCTTAATTTTTTTTTTTTTTTTTTGGTTTTTGTCTAATTAAAAAAAAAATAAAAATGAACCAATCGTGGACCGCCACGTGTCAGTGGGGCCCGCAAACAGTGGGAACAACTGGCGCTTACTGCGCCTGTTTAACCGCTCTGCTTCCTTTTTTTTTTTTTTTAAGTTAAGCACCAGGGTAAGCACTCTGGTTAATGGTGGCCTTAGGGCATGATTAACCTTAGCACCCCATTTGGGGTGCTTAATTTTTTTTTTTTTTTTTTTTGTCTAATTAAAAAAAAAATTTAAATTAAAAATGAATCAATCGCGGGCCGCCACGTGTCAATGGGGCCCGTAAACAGAGGGAACAACCGTCGCTTACTGCGCTTGTTTAAGCGCTCTGCTTCTATTTTTTTTTTTTTTTTTAAAAGGTTAAGCACCGGGTAAGCGCTTACCCCGGTTAATGGTGGCCTTAGAGATATCCATTTCAAAAGTCTCACAACTACCTTAAGCAAAAAAAAAACCAGCAGCCTAAAATCACATCATTCAATAAAGTTATGGCTTCGTGCTTTTATCATTATTTGATACTTTTCGTAGCACATCATTCATAAATTTTAGGTGGCTATACGTACAAATTGGCCATTTTTTTGTTACATCATAATAATGCAGTTGGTCTTTTTTTTCCAAAATTACACACAATATATAAGGGATTATGACAAAAAGGAATTATCAATTATGCAACTGAATAGATTCATAATATTTTATATGAACCCAAGTAATAATCACTCCATCCGCGCAAGGCACGAATCTTAACCTAGTAAGAAATTAAATCTCATAATAATTATAGACACTTTTCGTCGTTTTGTTTTTGTTTTACTTTCCAAACAACTTAAGATGCAATTAGAAATCAAAGTTATAAGAAACACATGCTAATTTTCAATTTTATATAACAAAACTAATCCATGAGTCTTTACAAAAAAAAAACTCATATGAGCTGCCACTGCCGCAGACCCAGAGTTCACATGGCCGTTTTAGAAAAGGAAAGAAAAAAAGGTTAAGGGAAATATTTGGTAACGCTGTGAATTGTGTGTTTGTGCTCGGCATGTTGACCCATTTTTATCTAAAAATTGTATCATTCGAGGAAGTCCCTGAGGAAGCTCTTTCTACCTTTGATAAACTTCTACTCAAAACCACAAACAACAATTTTGATTTCCTTCTCCTACTCACAGCTTTGACCCCTTCTGTTAAAAAATTGAAAAATTAAATTAAGTAAATATACAAAGAGATTCATATACAAAATTGCTTGAGATGGATTACAGATCCAACAAAATAAGCAACAAAAAGAAACCTGTTCGAAAACAATGTATAGACTCCAATAAATGTTGATGGTGTTCACAGTATTCATCGTAATCTTCATTGGTTTTGTCTGTGAATTTCGAAAAAGTGTTAAACTAATATATAAATATTTAATCACAATTCAATATAAGAGAACTGTAGACAATACTTACACAATGTTCCCATTAACCTAAATATTAATGAAATTGACACAATGATTCACCAAATGAACCCTCAAAATTATAGACATTTGGTGTTTTATTAGGATAGTAGAGCAGAGTAGTGTCGAAAGAAAAAAGAATAGAGTAGTGTTGGTTATTGCGAAGAGTAAAAACTTATGGTTATTTAAGTAGTTTCATAAAATCGTTGAGATAGTGAGAATTTGAGCAGTTATAGAGATTAGAGATAGTGGGAAATAAAATCAGATGTATTCATTTCATTTTAAAATATATTTTTTTCAAAAATAAGATATAAAAATTGTTTATTTTTTTTTAAAGATACATGTCACTCTCAAAATTATCAATTAAATTCTGTTTTATAGTATAAAAAGAGTCCTCGTCCAACTATATACAGTATTAAAGTTTATATTTACAAAATATTGACATTAATTGTGAACAAAATCATAATAAGTACAGATTCTTTTTCTTTGGTTGGTTTCACTTTTCCCAAAAAAATATATTTTAAAGTACATCAAAGATAATAATTAATTTTCAGATCAGATTTATATATTGCTCAAATCTAATATACATGTGCATTGATGATTTTAGTTTTATTATAGATTATTACATTACACTTTCACCTCAGTTAAATATTATCAATTAATATATATAATTGCTTGCAAATTTGGATATTTTTAATTATGTAGTTTTCTTTTAATAGATTGCTAAAGTGTAACATAATATGAATACTTGTATACATATGTCAATATCTTATAATTATCATAATAAATGCTTCAAGATTTAATTAAAAAGACAAAATACACTACCTAAAAAGTCAGCTTATTGTTGCAAACTTTACTCTAGTCTCCACCTATATAATAGCTTTACCATTAACACCTCAATATCATCATCGCAAACATTTTCAAAACAAAAAAAATAACTAGATCTAGTTTGAAAGAAATCACTAAGATTATAAAATCATGAAGTTCACAGGAGCAATATGCATAGCATTTGTGATCCTTTTTGTCTCGTCTTTGGCTCGGACCAATGCAGTCGTGGAAGAGGGGACAAATGGGGTATGCGTCCCCGGAGAACTTAAACCATGCATCCCAGCAGTTCAAACTGGAAGTAAACCGACAACAGAATGTTGCGGAGTACTGAAAAAACAACAATCGTGTCTATGTGGTTACATAAAAGATCCAAGATTTGGTCAGTATGTTAAATCCAAATATGCACACATGGTCTTATCAACTTGTGGTGTACCTTATCCTAAATGTTGAAGTTACGAAAAATTTATAAAATAATTATATAATGTTTTAACATTATCAAATCGTATGTAATAATATTGTTCATGTTCTGGTTTAACCTGATTCAGTAATCAAATATAGTATTTGATTCAGTAACCTTATAATGAATTATGCTAACTCATAACAAGTACGTATACTTTTTTCGTCAAAAAAACAAGCACAGATGCAATTAGACTATCTAAGTTATAAGAAAGACATGTTAAGATTTAATTTAAAACAGCTAAATAAATACTAAGAGACGCCCGGAATTGTGTGTTTGTGTTCGGACCGTTGATCCATCTTTATCTAAAAGAATGGTATAATTCGAGAAGACTTACAAAATAATGAAAATATGTTTTCAAATGTTTTATTTCAATAACAAAGCCTGAAAACCAACATAGAGAACAAGAACCAGTCCAGGATTAAAAAAAAAAAAAACAGAAAGAGAAGCAAACCCTAAAAGTCCTAGATTATGAATACTTCCGTGGATCACAATTCACAAGCAAAGGGAAAAACAGAGGGGAAAACAGAGGGAACAAAGCGTGACATAATATAAATACTTGTATACATATGTCAATATCTTATAATTATCAAAATAAATGCTTCGAGATTTAAATTATAAATGACAAAGTACACTTGGATAAAAAGCTAGCCTATTCTTTGTTACCAATAAAAAAACTAATCTATATTTTGTGTCATATTTTCCTATAATACCCTTTAATATTTATGAAAATAATTTTAATAAATAGTTTTACAAACAAAAAAAATTTGAAAAAATAGTAACATTTGTTAAAATACGTATATGAACTTAATGGTATATTTTCCAATTATAAAAAAGTTAAAATTATAAATTTCAGATTATGTTCTAAAAAAAGTAGAAATGACATTCTACGAAGTAGAAAACGAAATCTACTTTTTTCGTTAAATCTACAATGTTTAGAATACGTGATCTACGTAAATAGGAGTATTCTACAAATATGTAGAATACACATTCCGCGCTTAACCTACCATTCTAAAATTCTTAGAAATCAAAATCTACACATTAATCTAATTCTAAAACATGTGGAAACCGACTTCTACAGATTTACTATAAATCTAAAATATGTAGAAATCAAATTCTAAACATTACTATAATTCTAAAAAACTGTAGAAACTGATTTCTACATATTAGTTGTATTCTACGGATAAGAAATCAGTTCCTAAAAATATGGAAACAAAATATTTGAAAATATTCACTTTTATATTTTAAAAAAAAATCGATTTAAAAAAAAACCAAAAAAGGAACAAAAAAGCGACAAATCGATTTGAGAATATTCACTTTCATCCCAGAGAAAAATATCCTATTTTTAGAAATTCAAATTCAAAGGGGTACTACTGGTTGTTGTCGATGGAACATTCTTGAAGAGGCGTGTCCTATTTTTAGAAATTCAAATTCCTATTTTTAGAAATTCAAATATTTGAGAATATTTGAGAATATTCACTTGCATCCCAGAGAAATCGAGTTTAAAGAGTTGAAATCATGCTTGGTCGGTTCAAATCAAGTGGGAATCAATCCGAATATAATCATACAAAACCAAAACAATCGATTTGGGATTCTTTCCTCGGCACGGGATCGATCGATCTATTCTTACAGATCGGTCGATCTGTGTAAATCGACCTTCGCCGATCGAGTGAAATGGACCAGGTCGATCAGTATATATTTCGCGTTTTTTTTTGTTCTGAATAATGATCGGGATCGATCAATATAGATCTTTTAAAAAAATTACAATTTTAAGGGCATTACTGCCATTTTGGAAAAAATTAGTCTAATAGGACGTAAAGTAGTATAGATTAGTCTAAAGAGACATAGTTACCTTTTTTTTGCTCTAAAAAAACAGATTTCCCTCTAGTCTAATACCTATTTAATAACTCGACCATCAACACCTCGAATCATGAAGCAAACATTTTTCAAGAAATTAACTAGATCTAGTTTGAAAAGAGTCAATAAGGTTATAGAACATGAAGTTCACAGGAGCAATATGCATGGCATTTCTGATAGTCCTTGTGTTGTCTCTGGCTCTCACCAATGCAGCCATGGAAGATGAGAAAGTACTGTCATGCAATCCGAAAGAACTTAGCCCATGCAGCCCAGCTGTAAAAACCGGAAGTAAGCCGTCAACAGAGTGTTGCGCAATGCTGAAAAAAGAAGAGCCGTGTCTATGTGGTTACGTAAATGATCCAGGTTATGGTCAGTATATTAAATCCAAAAATGCTCATAAAGCCTTCTCGGCTTGTGGTATACCTCCTCTTTCTTGTTGAAGTTTCAACTACTTTATGAAAATAATGAGTTAATGTTAACATCACAAAATCGTATGTAATAATATATTTCATTTTGATAAAAAAATATATATATACTTCATTGTGTCATGGTTTGATCAATAACACCGTATAATGAATGAATTATGCAAACTGATAACAAGTTCTAGGCCAAATAAACATATACTTTTCTTTTGTTTACTTTCCAGACTACGTTATGATGCAATTAGAAAATCTAAGTTATAAGAAAGATTTAACTGAAAAAAAGAAGCCCTGCCGCAGAACATTTGGAAAAGAGAAAAAAAATGTTCAGGGGAAATATTTGGTAACGCTTGGTGAATTGTGTGTTGTGTTCGGCCTCATAAGCCAGCTTCGTGTCAAAATATGTATTCGAGAAAGATCTATAAAATAGTAATGTTAATAGTTTTCAAATGTAGAAAACCTTAGATAGTGTTTTATTTCAATAACAAAGCGTAAAGACCAACAAAGAGAACAAGAACCGGTCCAGGATAAAACACAAGAGAAGAAACCCTAAGTACTTCCGTGGATCACAAGCAAAGAGAAAAAAAAAGGAAAAAAAGCAACGATTAACGACAAAGCTGGTTCTTGTTCTCATCTCCTCGCCTTCTTCAGTTGGAAGGAGGGAAGAAAATGGCGTCCGAAGTTCTCTTTGAACGGAAAGACTGCTCCACCTCCGGATCAACCTTAAACGCCGCCTGCAGAACCTCTGGAGACAATGCCTTCCAAACAGATGTCCTCCCAGCCAAATGCGTGAAGATCGGACTACAACAAACACACACACACACACACACAACTTTAGTTTCTTTCATTTGAATGACTCAAGAGAAAAGGCATATAGGATTCTTACTCGGGAGTAGTCACAATGGAGAACCAAGACATGCCCTCCGGATCAGCAATCTTCGAAACCACAAAGAACCTCGGAACAATAAAGAGAGAACCAGCCTTGATGTGAGTCTCAAGAACTCTCTTCCCATCAGCGCCAACGACCTGCACTCTCCCACTCCCGGCAACAATGTAAGTCACCTGAAGAGCCGAGTCACAAGAGAAGCCTGGCGAACACATTGAATGCGCATCGATCCTAACAAGATCAGCACCAAACCCAACCTCCCCAACAAGAGGAAGATTCTTAGTGTTCAAGACAACAACTCTCCCACCGTCCTTGATGTCAACATCAAGAGGAGCTTCCAAACAATTCAACACAAACCCTTCACGATCCTCACTCTTGGGCATCGGCATCTTGAAACCAGCGTCAAGCTTCACAATGCCCTTACCGGTTTGAGAGCCAACAAGCTTCTTGACCGTCCCCTCATCCAAATCCCACGCTCTGCCGACAAACTCAGGGGTGAAACCGGTGAAGATTCCGTTAGAGCCGGTGAGGTAAAAGTCAGTGAACTGTCCTCTCTTGTGAGCCTTGTGGGTCTCACCAAGGAAGAGGATAACAAGATCAGTCTCCTGGCTATTAAACCACCATGTCACCACACCAAAGGGGAGAGCAATGGAGTCTCCTTCTTTGATAGCAATCACCTTCTCCTCCTTCTCAGGGAGTACAATCCCCGCCGTTCCAGATCCTGAAAACAGAGTCAACAAGCGTAAAGTCACAACCTTTCGATAACTTACACGTCAGGTGATCAGATTCATAAAGATAACAACTTTTTTGCGTGATCATACTTTTCAATCCTATCAGATTCATAAAGTTTACAACTTTGGAAGAAACAAGAAAGATCAAGCATGGATCCGAGCAGGATATGAATCAATCAGGATAAAGTCAACAACTTTTTGAAGGGAAGACGAACCTTGAAGGACGTAGGCGACTTTGGGAGAGTCAGAGTAACGAGGAACAGCGAAACCATGCTGCTCAAGAGCGAGCTTCGCTGCTCCAATGTTACCCTCTTTCAGCATCGGAAGGTCCTCCGGGCACCACGCGAAGTACGATCCTCCATCTCCTCCGTACACTTTCTTTGGCAACTTCGGTGTAAGATCCAACTCCATCGTATAAGAGAAACTCAAAGATCAGCGATGTAAAGAAGAAAGTGGTAAAGAGAGTGTTTTTGATATGAGCAGTGAATGAGACGTGACGTATATATATATACAAGGGGGGGGGGGGGGGGGGGGGGGGTTAATCCGTTACGAAAGAGATTATTTTTTATACTTTGGGATAAGTATTTGTATTTAATGTTTTGATCTGAATGTTAATCCATTTCTTTATGGTCACGATCTTATATGATTATCTGTTTCCATAATTTTGTAATTTTCGATATTGACTCTACCGAATAAAGATGCTTTCTCGCTGATGATTCAGTTTTTTTTTTCTTTTAAATTAATGTAATCCATCACGTTCTTCATTTTATTTGAATAGATTTAATGCTATTAAATAATTCTACTGAAACTGCTGTGTTTACTGGATCGAATCCCTTAATATTTGTAATGAATATTACGTTTTCCCTTTTTACGTTTTTATCTTATCTTTGAATAGGATTAAGTTAAGGGTGAAATGAAGGAATTTTATCGTGGGATTATTTGAAGTAATTGATTGATGATATAATTCTATAATTTGCTGACGTGGTTGTATATTATCTATATATTTAACGGATTTATCTAATAATACAATTGGCAACAACTTAGTAAACAATAAAAAAAATTATTATAATCCCAACGAGCAACATGACGGATCAGTTTAAAGATAAAATCGTTGGCAACAAAATTTAAAGATACAATCCATTATTTTCTGGCAGCAAAATCTTTTTTTTTATCTAATTATTTAGTTAAGTATTATATCAAAAGTCAAAATTACATATTCCTCCTGGCTGTCAGTTACACTCTCCCTCCGAAAGAAATAATCGTCTAGTAAAAGATATATTAGGTCCACAAGAGCCAGTAACTTTTAGCCGAAAACCAATTACAGGCCCATTTAAGTAAAATATAAAAATTATAACTATGTGGCTGCTGGGATTCGAGCCCAGGTCTCCACGGCCACAACGTGGAATTCTCACCACTAAACTACAGCCACTCAGTTGAAGCAATAGTAACCAACACACATCAACTTCCTAAAACTCTAAATCCCATTTTCACATATGTCGTAAAAGTGCCTTAGTAGTTAGTACAGTCTGAATACATATTAGAACCTGTTTTCAGTAAGATTCGTTGAGAAGCGTTTTGCAAACCCAAAGTTTGGATTGGTTTGCGTTGCCTTCACATAACAAAAAATAAATCAAATTATATATTGACTTGTCCAACAAAACTTGTGTTGCCATCAGCAGCAAGGATTATAACAGTTTGCAAATATGAATTCAAGATAACAGTGGAAAGCAACTTGCTCATTGGTTGTAGAAAACAATTTGAGGGAGTTTTCGTAAATGGGAACATTGTGTTCGGTGGAGAACCTACCAACGTAACCTAAATTCCCAAAGTAAATTTAAGTAACAAAATAAAAAAGGTGAACCAGTCTTTTTTTTTTCCAGAACCAGTCTTTTTTTTTTTCCAGTTTTGGTAACCTCGTAAAAATGATAGATCGAACAGTGGGAAGGTAGTGCAATGAGAAACAATGAGGTAAAGAGGACCTCACTTTCTTTCTACCTTCGTGGCGAGCAGCCCATGTTACTCACGTCAATACTAAATCTAATTTTTTCTTAAAAACAAGCAAGAAAACATAAAGTGAAAAAGTAATAATAATGGAGTCTCAGGTCAGCTAAGTTAATGGTTTGAAGCATATGCTTTCGAAGATACCCTCTACAACGTCCCACTTTATATGGTCTATAAACACTAAAAGAGACGTCTCTCTCATTTGGCTCCTCTTTTGAGGTCGTAAAGGCCATCAATGGATGGTGCTCATCAAACCTTCATCTCTCTCTTCTATCTTTGCGTATCTACATAAGTGAAGCTACCTGCGAGCTTCCGGCGCCGGACATGAGATGAGACGCGCGACGGAGATAAGGCTGGAGACGGGAAGAGTGATCCGTAGACCATTTTCTAATAAGGTGTGATAAAATTTTATGGGAGAAAAATAGAACTAGAAAATTGGGCAACATGTTACCTTTGGCAGTCGATTCTTGTTTCTTGCTGTTCTTGAAGAGTTTTTTTTTTTCCAGGTTTTATTGATGAGAACTACAGTGATGTGTTACCTCTTGTCTAACTATTATATACATCTAGTTTTTCCGCAATATTTGTATCAGGCCTTTTCATCCTCAGTTAAAATATAAAGGCTCCTTCATGTAACGGATTAACAAAATTTATGCATTTGGATATTTGATTACTTGCCCCCATGTAAGTCGAATGAGTTCAATAACTCACCTCATTCATGATTAAGTATATTATTAATACCAGAGAGATTACAGATAACCTGCCAAACTATGTATTACGGTCTGCATATTGTAGCTTTTAGGCATGGTCTGTTAAAAGACTCTAGGTAAGATGAATGAATCTCTCAAGAACTTGAGACCAAAAGAAAAATGTAGTTTAAGAACTATCCAACATAGTTACCACGAAATTCGAAACAAAAAGGGAGAAGGAAGTCTCAAAGAAAATGGATGACAAAAGTTTAAAAAAAAAAAAAACAGAATGAAGAAGTCTCTTTCCCCATAAAGCTTTTCAATAGAAGAAGCCAAGAACCTTGCCTCCAACATTCTTTCTCCTCGCTTCTTCATGGTCCATAATGCCAGCGGAAGTAGTCAGCACAATGTACCCAAACTGCACATTTCAGTACGTTTCAATCAATTCATACCATTCAAGAAGACTCTTCAAATCTTGAGACAAGTTATACAAAGAGATTCTCTATTTTTTAGATGCCATGGTAGCAAAGAAAAAAAGTATAAGAAGACCGAACCTGTCTGGAAGGAAGCAGACGGGCAGTCCAACCTTCAATCTCCTTGACACCAACATCAAAACGTGGGCTGATAACGCCACACTTGTTCAACCTCCCGTTCAATTCGACAACGATTTTGCCGGATCGGTGGTCATCAACATACTCAAACTCACCTATGTAACCTGCATTTGAGTGAATTAACCTAAGGAACGTACGAAACACTCGAGCATACTTGGGACTGAATGTATACTAAATTAAAAATGGTGTGGAAAAAAAAGCATACCGTGCTTCTGCATGACGATGAGGAACTTGATGATGACTTTGGAAGAAGGCCTGATCATGACCTGCCTCTTGCCACGCTTCTCGGCATTGAACATGCTCTTGAGAGCATCGTTGAGCACACTGATTCTCACCATTTTTCTCCCAAAAAAAGACTCAAAGCCTCTGCTAAATAACTAAATCACACCGACAACAACACAACAGCTCTCTGTTAAGCAACAAAAGTCAAAGCAGGATTGATATTAAGTCTAATAACAAGTTATGCCTAAGTTCGCCTATGTAAAGCTAACCAGCAACACTAGAATCTTCAGACAAGAATATGCCGAAAAACTTTTGATGCGGGAGCTAAGAGAGTCGAGACTGTCGTCGTACCTTTAGGTTGGTGTTAGCTCGAGAGGCAGTGACGGAGGAGAGAAGGAGAGCTAGGGTTTTGTCGACTTTTTATATGCTAGAGCATGCGGAAAAGGAAAAGAAAAAAACAAATTAAGAACGTTAATGCGCTGCGTTTTGAGCTTTCTTTTAGGCCCAGTGGGCTTCTTCAACACAGTCGTTGTGTTATTATATCCGTTACTGCGTTTGTGGGTTCTGTAATGTGTTTTTTGAATATGGACTTTATATTTGTTACGAGCCCGTTTTTTCCCCACTCCTATTGCTTTATATCATTCCCAAAACGAGCAGAGTCCTGTCTGGTCCTGCTAATTTCTCATATCGTAATTATCTTGTCACAGTCTGGGCATAAACATCAGATTTAGGTGAACCCACCTAATTAACAGCAACATCATATTCATATTTCTCCCGATCATAATAAGGCAAATGCCGATCATTACATATATGATATATGAATTATGGAGGAAAGAGCATAATTAACTACAGATTACAGTTGTTTAAAAATAGTATGTCTGAAAGTTGTTGTATGTCCAAATAAAAAACACAACCTGCCGATATTTTTTATTTTAAAAAAGACAAAACAATGTTGCTGTTGAGATAGACAGAAAACGTGGGAGTCTGAAAGGGAAGGAAGAGGAAGACCCGCAAAGGAAGGGTGAAATAAGAGAAGAGTTCAAAGAGAATGGGCAAGCACGTAATTCAAGAACTAAAATGTTTTTTTAAGACAAGAAGTGCAGTTAGTTTAAACTTTAAACTAAACGTGCAAGAAGAACAGGAATATATCATCAAAGAGGAGAGCGCAAGAAGCAAATCCTTTTGAGACCTGATCGTCGGAATGTATCACCGTATTCCGTCGCTAATGGAGCCGATTCTTAGGAGAGTCTCGGCGCGTTGGCCTGTCATCGTTCAGGCTACAACGTGGACAGTGCTCCTCATGGTCACTGTAGCCGTGGCTTCTTTCGCTCCCGAATTGGCGTTTGTGTCTACGGTGTCGTCTTCGTGCGGTCGAGGAGATGGGTTCGTGAAGATTCCCATGGATTTTCCGGGGGAGAGTGTGTGCGTGCCGTCTCACATGGTGAAGAGATCGCGTTTCGATTTGTTTATGCCTCCTATTTTCGCAGCGGTTATGGTGACGGCGTCGGCTTGTTTGATCCGATCGTGTTTTGGAACAGAGGATATGGATGATGTATGAAATTTATAATTAATATATATTTTTTTTTGTAATTAATAATTTTTGGTCTTAAAAATTGCATATAGAATAAACGCAACGCAAAACTACATACGTTCACCATTTTTTTCTCCAATTCAGACAATATACGTTGATTCCTTTAGTTGAGTCGTAGAATATTTGACATTCTTTTATCTGTCATGCTATTCACGACTAAAAAAGAGCATACAGTAATGAAATATGCACAAAATGGTCTTTAATTACAGTAACTCCTTCTCAATACTTTAGTTTTATTTTATTTTTATATATATATTCTATAGTTGTAGTTGAAACAAAAGCTTTGGCGATTCTCCCGGAGATTATCGACGAATCTGTTATCTCTGCTGCAGATTCATGGGGAAAGGATCGGAAGATCTCGGGAAAAAAGAAAGCTTTCTACATCCGTAAAGTCAAATACATTTCCTGCTTGGGCTAAAACCGTTGGCGAATGCGAAGAGAATTTCGGAGTTAGTCGCGAGAGAGGCTTAACTACTGAAAATGTGTTGAAGCGTCATCAGCTCTACGGGTTGAACGAGCTAGAGAAGCCTGAGGGCACTTCTATTTTCAAGTTGATATTGGAGCAGTTCAATGACACGTTGGTTTGTATTCTCTTGGCGGCTGCCGTTATCTCCTTTGTGTTAGCCTTCGTTGATGGGGAGGAAGGAGGCGAGATGGGGATCACTGCGTTTGTTGAGCCGCTTGTGATTTTCTTGATCTTGATTGTTAATGCCATTGTTGGGATCTGGCAAGAGACTAATGCCGAGAAGGCGTTGGAAGATTTGAAAGAGATTCAGTCTCAGCAAGCGACCGTTATGCGCTATGGGAATAAAGTTTCTAGTTTGCCTGCTAAGGAGCTTGTTCCTGGGGATATTGTGGACCTCAGGGTTGGTGATAAGGTCCCCGCTGATATGCTTGTGATGGCATTGATTAGTTCCACGCTGAGAGTCGAGCACGGATCTCTGACAGGAGAGAGCGAGGCGGTTAGTAAGACCACTAAGCATGTGGATAGAGATGTCAAATGGGATGTCCATGTCCAATGGGCATTTTCAAATGGGCAAAACATTTTATTGGACATTATTTTTTTAAGCCCAAATTGTACCAAGTCCAAAATGGATCATTCCAAATGGGTTTTCCGCGGAGTCCAATTAAAAATCAGTGTGAACATACAAAAATTCATATTTAATATTTCATTAGTTTTTGTAGAATTCAAAAGCATATATACGATTTTGGTGGGAAACCTCAATTTACGGTTTTGGCCGAAAATCTCAATTTACGGTTTTGGAGGAAAATCTCGATTTTACGGTTTTGGCGGAAAATCTCGATTTTACGGTTTTGACGGAAAAACTCGATTTTACGGTTTTGACGGAAAAACTCGATTTTACGGTTTTGACGGAAAAACTCGATTTTACGGTTTTGGCGGGAAATCTCTATCTGGTTTTGTCCATTTGGGTATGGGTATATTTGGGCCTCGCCCATTGACACAAAACAAAATTACTGTCAAATATGGGCATGTCCATATTGATTTGGACATGGATTACCCATGG
The DNA here is from genome assembly GCF_020379485.1 of Brassica napus. Classification (NCBI taxonomy): domain Eukaryota; kingdom Viridiplantae; phylum Streptophyta; class Magnoliopsida; order Brassicales; family Brassicaceae; genus Brassica; species Brassica napus. The sequence continues at coordinate 2,932,509 of NC_063448.1, read as the reverse complement.
ACAACACGCCCTTTTGACATCCCTATTTAATGGTAAGCGGTCTACTACACTGTCTTGCAACTTTTGTTTTTAACTAAATATTGGTGTTTGTTTCCTTGAACAGGTTTTGGTTGAGAAAATGGGATTTTCCGAAGGATCCACTAAAGCCTCGACTTTGGCTGATGGCGATGTCTTACATATGTGTTCTTAATTATATATGTTTCTCATGTTTCCACAGTTTTAGAGATGTAATAAACCTTTGTATTGTACCTTCCATAACATTATTAAGGTTGTTGTCGACTATGGAGTGAACTAGAGCAACAACTTGCCACTCTTGAGTTCGACCGGGACCGGAAATCAATGGGAGTTATGGTTGATTCCAGCTCACGAAGGAAACTGCTACTTGTCAAGGTCTGTTTTTCTTCATTTAGCATATTATTTTGGATAGTCATTTTTTTTAATCTATGATTATGTGGCTTGTGCTTTTGTTCGCATGAATGCCTGTTATTAGTTGGAAAAGCATTTGTTCTCTGTTTTCTTTAGTACTTAAGGGACCATATTATGAAATTTTGCAGGGTGCCGTGGAAAATGTATTGGAAAGGAGTACAAATATTCAGCTACTTGATGGTTCCATTCTAGAACTTGACCAATACTTAAGGGATCTTATTTTACAAAACCTGCATGATATGTCCATGGGTGCATTAAGATGTCTCGGATTTGCGTACTCGGATGTTCCATCAGATTTTGCTACTTATGATGGCAGCGAAGACCATCCAGCTCACCAGCAACTTCTCAACCCATCCAATTATTCTTCTATTGAGTCCAATCTAACATTTGTTGGATTTGTTGGTTTAAGAGTGAGTTGCCGTCACCATTATATATATTGGTTCTTCTTCTATCGAATCCAGTCTTCTATCGAATCCAGTCTAACTTCTCTACCTTTTCAATGTTTGAAGGATCCTCTGAGGAAGGAGCTGCGTCAAGCCATTGCAGACTACAGAACAGCAGGTATCCGAGTCATGGTCATTACCGAAGACAACAAGAGCACCGCGGAATCAATCTGCCGTGAAATTGGAGTATTTGAAGCAGGCGAAGATATCTCTTCAAGAAGCTTGACTGGAAAAGAATTTATGGATGTTAAAGATCAGAAAAATCATCTGAGACAAACTGGAGGGCTCTTGTTCTCGAGAGCTGAACCAAAGCACAAATAAGGGATTTGGAGGCTATTCAAAGAAGACGGGGAAGTGATTGCCATGACTGGAGATGGAGTCAATGATGCTCCTGCACTGAAGTTGGCTGATATAGGTGTGGATATGGGCATTGCCGGCATAGAGGTATTTACTCTCTTCTCTCTTGTGTGCAACAACGGGATGATTATGGTTGTATCAGCTATGGGGTTATGTGTGCAGGTTGCAAAGGAGGCATCGGACATGGTGTTAGCAGATGATAATTTCAGCACTATCGTTGCAGCTGTTGGTGAAGGCATGTCCATCTCTAACAACATGAAGGCTTTCATCAGGTGAGTCTTCATTGTTCATTTTATGTATATATATATCAACATATATTGATCAAATTAATCTGACTATGGTGAATAAAAAAGGTACATGATCTCTTCCAACATCGGTGAGGTTGCATCAATATTTTTGACAGCTGCTCTTGGAATCCCAGAAGGCATGATCCCAGTTCAGCTTCTGTGGGTGAATCTCGTAACAGACGGTCCTCCAGCTATGATTTTGGGAATCAATCCCCCTGACAAGGATATTATGAAAAAGCCTCGTCGTAGAAGCGCGATGATTCGCTTATCACTCCCTCGATCCTCTTCCGATATATGGTATGCAATGACCTTTTCTCTCTCACTTGTTCATCTTCTGGGCCTTTTTCTAACTGATAATGAATAACCTACGTACAAGTGATTGGTATGTATGTGGGAGTAGCAACGGTGGGGGTATTCATCAAATGGTACACACACACAATAGCTTCATGGGCATAGACTTGAGCCAAGACGGTCATAGCTTAGTGAGCTACTCACAGCTATCTCATTGGGGACAGTGCTCTTCATGGGAAGGCTTCAAAGTTTCTCCTTTCACAGCTGGTTTACTCTGTTTTTTCTCTAAAACAGAGCAACTTCCTAATAGAGGTGGACGTTGTTCCAATGGTGCTCTATTTTAGAGTGAAAAATAGAGCGATGAACAAAAAATAAAAAAAATATTCTCTATATAGAGTAAAAATTGATTTACACTATTATAGAGTAGAAAACAATATATCATTTAAACATTTTTACTCTAAACTCTATTTTAGAAGGGAAGATAGAGTGGAGTTGGAGATATGCTAAACAAAGTACTGAGTAAGAAGAATTAAAGTAAAGCATTATTACTAGAAACTAGCTTACAATTCACCTTGTTTCTTGACTCAGCCTGGTTGCTTATTTTTATTTTTCTAAATGATCATTTTTTGGTTAGATAAAAAAATGTTATAACTTGTTCCAAAACTGAATCCGAAATAGAGATGAATGTTTCAACCAACCCTCAATGTTTTGTTTCTTTACTTATTTTTTCTTTATTCGACGTTTTGTTTTTTTTTACTGTGTGTAATCTTTATAACATAAAATTTCTTTGAAGATGGAGGATTATCACAGCACAACTTTTGATTAAGATTAATTCAACATAATATTGGCTAACAACACAGCAGAAAACGATACAACAGTCGTGGATTTACTTCGGATAATCAGAAACCAAAAAAAAAAAATCCCAAATTCAGATCCCCAAACTTTCGAAACCCTAATCTCATTTCCGTCGATTTAACCGCCGAAACCGTAGAGAGTGCGTCCTTGCCTCTTCAAAGCATAAACCACATCCATAGCAGTAACAGTCTTCCTCCTCGCGTGCTCGGTGTAGGTGACAGCGTCGCGGATGACATTCTCGAGGAAGATCTTGAGGACTCCTCTGGTCTCCTCGTAGATCAAACCGCTAATACGCTTGACGCCACCTCGACGAGCAAGACGACGAATGGCAGGCTTGGTGATACCTTGGATGTTATCCCTAAGCACCTTCCTGTGCCTCTTGGCTCCTCCCTTTCCCAATCCTTTCCCCCCTTTCCCTCTTCCTGACATCTCCTCACAAAGTATTTAAGAAAAAGGAAAAATTAAATTCGCTTGCAGCTTTGATGGTGAAGAAATAAAAGGGAGACTGACATATATATATATATATAAAGAGGAAACAAATTGTGAGCCGTTCGATTCAATCTTCTTTCAATGGTAACAGATTGCGATCCGCGTGAAAGCTTTGTAACAAATATAAAACGTCGATTATAAAAAAATCGACGGTGGTGGATTGCTTCCTTAGTTTAAGTTAGGATTTGACAAAACGAAAAAGCCACGTCACATCCGCCAAGATTAAAGCTAAAAGCCCATTTGTAATCATAGGCCCAACTATAAATTGACAAATGCTCGCGTGGCAGTCCGCAAAGAGCATAGACACGTAATCGTCCACGTGTTGAGCTAGCCGTAAAGAGAGATCTTATTTGTAATAGACCTTGAAGGCTTTGATGATGAGTCGGAGGAGAATCGCAAGGATTGAAAAAGAAATGGCGTCGAATATCATAAAACCAGCGTATGCTTACACGGTTGTTTACGTTAGGGACGTCGCGAAATCCGTAGAATTCTACTCGAGAGCCTTTGGTTACAACGTTCGTCGTCTTGACGAGTCTCACAGGTTTGTATATTCTATTCTTTTAGATTTCTTTTACAAATCTATATGTGTATATATATATGGTTACAGCCTTGATATCTCTTATAGTATATATAATCTTGCTTCTGGCTTATGATGGGAATAAGTTGATACATATACAGGTGGGGGGAGCTAGAGAGCGGGCAAACAACGATAGCATTCACACCGCTTCACCAGCATGAGACCGATGACCTAACCGGTAAAGTTCAGTCGTCTACGCGTTCAGACCGTGAGAGAGCACCCCTCGAAGTCTGCTTCTGCTACCATGATGTTGACGCGGCCTTCAAGGTTACTCCATTATACTTTTTTTTATACTCGTCTCCATGTCTATATATATTATGTTTATGACCGACGACATCTTTAATTTGTGTTGATATGAGTGAGATGACGCATTGTGTAGAGGGCTGTGGAGAATGGTGCGGTGGCAGTGAGCGAGCCGGAGGACAAGGAATGGGGCCAAAAGGTTGGATACGTTCGAGACATTGATGGCATCGTTGTACGCATCGGAAGCCACGTTAAGTGAACACCATAAAAATACTAATCACGGAACATGATCATTAACCATATTTATGCATAAAAAATAATACAAGATACTAGCTACGGTATTCAGCTTCTTCTTTTTTGTGGGTTATGGATACTCCATCTAAAATCAACAGTTGAAGATAAAAAGGCTTTACAATGTACTCTGGTGTCTACACCTACCAGTCTCATTTTGGTACTTTTATTTATCGTTTCTCATTTTTTTTTGTCCCTTATCGTTTCTTTTTCTTTTTTAAAAAATCGTTTCACCAAGTATATGAAACAATTGACCTCTATGAATCAGCAAGTTAATGGAAGTTATAACTGTCTAGAGGTTAACATTATCAACGGATAAAACTAAACTGTGCGTCTATGCGTCACATATTCTTAATCTTCCAGTTGTTCCACAGCTCAACAATATAACAAACAAAAAAAAGGCAATAAAGTACTTTAAAACTTTTTCTTTTTGTCCTTTGCATAGTCTTTATATGTTTGTGAATACCTCTCTTTGCATAAAAGTGTGATTGCCTGATTGGCCACCTGTCATAGTGAAAGCTAAGCCAATAATGCAATGCGTATTTGGTCTTTGAAACCAAAATCAAGATGAGACGCAGTTATCCGCTACAAATAATATTGTAATCACCCGGGACCAGGAGAAAGGGATCCTATATATAAAACTGGAATCCCACTTTGCTAAACATTTTAGAAATTGTTAGATGCATCTATTAAACATACAAAAATCAGTTTTATAGGGTTTAAATTTCTAACACGAAAGAACATACAATTTTCGATCGAACAAATCTTAAACCAAAACATATACTACTAATCTCGGGCAGAAAGTTGAATTTTCCCACTTAGTGTAAAATGTGAATAGAAAAATTAATTCTTGTTTTTTTTTGTCACAAATTAATTCTTGTTTATTATCACTATTTCTCTTTCTTGCTGGTCTTGCTTGCCTGTTAAAGAAGTTGTTAATGAAAACAATTAAAACATGTGACAAAGAAAAGGAAAAATCTAAAAGAATACAGCCGAACGAAAACCAGGGCCTGTGGGGGATGATGAAATACTTTAACAGTACTCGGTTACTCCTCTCTCGTAAGGGAAACAAAAAGGAATGGGTGGTTGGGTACACAATATCCATAGCTCAGTAACACATGCCTTTTGACTAATGTAAGCAGACCACTAGCATCAATAATCATGGAACTTTGAAAAATCATCTCAACGACCGTCATAAATACGATGAAACAACCGACATGCATGGGGTGAGTCAACAAATTATTTGTATATGGTATAACAATTTCACCCTTTCTCAACATGGATCCGAGATTTATACAATTGTTCTTTGAAATTTATATATATATATATTTGGGTTGGTTTTGATCATCGGTGAAACCAGTAAAAAACTAATATATAGAAATTGCTACTTTTTCTCATTTAATATACACATAAATACTAGTTATAAATACTAGTTAATGTTTCGCACCTAGCGCAGATTAATATATCTATATACCTAACAATTTTAATTCTAATGTTTATTTTTATAAAAAAATAATAATTAAATTAGATACAAATTTTAAATTACTAATAATTATAAATAATCAATATTCACATTGAATTTATATTGATAATCAATGTATTAAATTACGTTTTTTCATAGTATTTTATATGATGTAGATTTGGATCAAAATCTTTTTTATAGTAATAATTAAATTAGAAAATTTGTATTCGAAACTGGACACATATTGTATTTGGACTGAAAAGAAATCATGTGGCACAAAAAAGATTATAAAAATCAAAAATATAAAACATCAACAAAATAATAATCGTTTAAGAGTATTCAATCTGATAAAACCAAACCATTTAAAACTCAACCAAACCGAGATAGAGAAGATAGTTTGGATTTGGTATTACCCAATAAACCGAATGAATGTTATTATTTTTTTAAATAGTATATGGATATGGTTCAGTATATTAAGCAATAAACAAAAAAACAAATTAATGCATATATAGTAGTATACTTATATATAAAGTTTATAATAATCTGTATTTGATCAATATTTCCAATAAAAATCAGAAAAGCTAACTATAATATTAGTCATTAAAATTAAAAACTAAATGATGACAAAAATAATAATCAAAAACTAAACATAAGATAAAAATAATGATGATATTATCGGTAAATACTGTTAATATCAATTGTTAGTATATATTTATTAATTAAATGTCCTAAATATCATGATAATTATATATTAAAATATATATTTTTAATAATAGTATATATATTAGTAGAAAAGGTTAATGTTTATTAATCATCTTAAATATCATGATAAATAAATATATATATATATATATATAATATTAATTAAACTAATAATTTATCTTAAAATCATGAAAAAATGACAAATAAGTAAATTAGCTAAAATCATGGAAAAAACGACAAGTAAACAAATTCACTTCTCAAATAATAACAGGTGTACAAACCTAGATTTATACACATGTTATTATTCTCTTTACATCGAGATTTATTTATTTTTTTCTATTTTTTCTTTATTTTTTCCTTATCTTTCCTTTATTTTTTCTTCACCTGTTACTGGTTTTGTAAATTTATATACATCTTTTTTTGTAAACTAAACTTTGTGATGTCTATTTTATAGCAGCTTATTTAACAATTTAACAAAATGTTGACATAAAAAACTAGAAAATATTTCAGCCTATTAGCAACCTTTGAATTGATAACCACGTGTAATGTAGGCTATGCACTAATGTAATCACTACAAGAAAACATCGGTATTCTGACGGACATTCCGACGGAAAATGAAATCCTCGGAATTTCCTCGGAATATACCGACGGAATTCCGAGGAAACATCAATCCGTCGGAATATTCCGAGGAAATTCCAACGAACTAGTGATCGATCGATGCGTTTTTGGACATATACCCATCGATCGATCACATTGTTACGCTTTGGTCCATCATAGTGATCGATCGATGCGTTTTTGGACATAAATACATCGATCGATCCGTTTATAAAAAACATTCGAGATTTTGAAACCCCAAACACTAGTTCCTCAGAATTTCCTCGGACACTTGATATCCTTGATCGATCGATGGGATAATCTCATCGATCGATCACATTGTTACGCTTTGGTCCATCTTAGTGATCGATCGATGCGTTTTTGGACATAAATACATCGATCGATCCGTTTATAAAAAAACATTCGAGATTTTGAAACCCCAAACACTAGTTCCTCAGAATTTCCTCGGAATATTCCGAGGAAATTCTGAGGAACACTTGATATCCTTGATCGATCGATGGGATAATCTCATCGATCGATCACATTGTTACGCTTTGGTTCATCTTAGTGATCGATCGATGCGTTTTTGGACAAAAATACATCGATCGATGCGTTTTTGGACATAAATACATCGATCGATCCGTTTAAAAAAAATTGACGTTTTGAAACCCCAAACACTAGTTCCTCGGAATATTTCGACGGAATTCTGAGGAAGAAAAGGGTTTCCTCGGAATTCCCTCGGAATATTCCGAGAAAATTCCGAGGAAATAGGGTTTTTAAACCGAAAACAACGTTTTGCGGTTTGAATAACACCTATATAACCCTTATTAAGTGTCTTACGTTCATTATGAAGTCAAAAATTTGTTCATTACCCTATAATAAACACTTTTCCGATTGTATGAACGAAATCCCCACAACATAAGAGAAACACTTATACACTTTAATGAACGGTAAAGGGAATACTTACAATTCGTTTTGAAATTTGTTATTTCATGGTTTATGCTCATCTATACAAAGAATCTTCAATGGTATGCATTACAATTGTATAAGAAATGAAATACGGCAAAAAAAATTGATGTTTTGAAACCCCAAACACTAGTTCCTCGGTATTTTCTCGAAATATTCCGAGGAAATTCCGAGGAACAATATAAATTAATAGAAATACATGCACATGATATTCTTTTTCCTCGAATTAATGAAAATATTCCGAGGAAATTCCGACGGATATTTAAGTGGCCGTCGGAATTTCCTCGGAATATTTTCATTTAACCGGGCAAACAAGCCGCCAAATATTTCGCGAAAATTTAAATTGAAAATACTGAGGGAATTCCGACGGAAAATATCCGTCAGACCCAAGGTTTTATAAACTCGAACCGCATCTTCTTCCCCATTTCTCTCTTTTTCCTCTCCGACGATCTCTCTCTCCTTCCGGCGTTCTCCACCTTCTCTCGCGACGATCTCTCCGGGGAATCCTTTCCATTCCTTTACAAATCATGTAAGGACCTTATCCCACTCTCTTAGGTCCTATTTGTTAGGTTTTTAAGTAGATTTGATGATTTTAGAAGTTTTTTGATAGATTTTTGTTAGGGTGATTGGGTAGGATTGTGATTTGTTGTGTAATAGGTTTAGAATTGTGATTTGGTTGTGTTGAATTGATTTAGAACTTTTTTTATAAATTGTTTATTATTTTTGTATTTACAAAACGTTTATATAAATTCGATTTTACAAAACGTTTTTGTATATAAATTCGATTTTTGGATTTATAAAAGATGATTTCATATTTATAAAAATATTTATATTTATTAAAACTAATTTTGTATTTATAAAACATTTTTTTGATTTATAAACACTATTTTTTTATTTTTGTATTTATAAAAACTATTTTTAAATATACAAAACGTTCTTTGTATATAAATTCGTTTTTTGGATTTATAAAAGATGATTTCATATTTTAAAATTAATTTTGTATTTATAAAACATTTTTTGATTTATAAACACTATTTTATTATTTTTTGTATTTATAAATACTATTTTGTATTTATAAAAAGATGATTTCATATCTATAAAAATATTTATATTTATTAAAACTAATTCTGTATTTATAAAACATTTTTTTTATTTATAAACACTATTTTATTATTTTTTGTATTTATAAAAACTATTTTGTATTTATAAAAAGATGATTTCATATTTATAAAAATATTTATATTTATTAAAACTAATTTTGTATTTATAAAACATTTTTTTATTTATAAAAACTATTTTATTATTTTTTGTATTTTAAATATGTTTTCTATTTCAATTTTAATTTTATATTTTTCAATTTCAATTTAAAAAAATAAATTTCTAATTTTTTTTTTGAATTTTGGAAATATTCCGAGGAAGTGTATCCCTCGGAATATTCCGACGATATATTCCTCGGAATATTCCGAGGAATTTCCGACGAAAAAAAGTTCTCGGAACATTCCGAGGAAATGAATTTCCTCGGAATTCCGTCGGAAATTTCCGAGAGATTTCCGAGGAAAGATGAATTTCCGAGGAGTTATTTCCGAGGACTTTTTTCGTCGGTATGTCGTCGGAATAGCGTTATTCCGACGACATACCGACGATTTTTTCCCTCAGTATGCCGCTGTTTTCTTGTAGCGAATATCTTATCATCTTCTCTGGTTTTTGCATCAGTCATCTTCCTTCAAATGTTTTCACTGGCCCTTTGCCCGAAGAACTTGCACTGCTCAAGAACTTGACTGATATAAACTTAGTCTTTATTTTTTGGTAAAATGTTAATATTATAAACTTAGTCTTATTAACATGGTTGATATGACAAAACAACAAGTAACAAACTTTTTCTTTTTTTAAGTAATTAACAAACGCTTAGTCTAACTATGTCTTAAGTTATTGTATTTGTGTGATCCTAGGAGGATAAGTGATAATAATAACTTCACTGGCCGAATACCAGATTTCATCAGCAATTGGACAGGCATAATGAAACTGTAAGAGTTTACTTCTTTCTCCACAAACACGTGCATGTCCTCAAGAAAATACATACAAAACCAAACAAGTTTTCTTTTTGAAGGCAGATGCATGGTTCAGGTTTGGATGGTCCGATACTTTCTAGTATTTCAACCTTAACTAGCTTGACAGACATGTATGCCATTCACAAAACCAACATCGGTTTCCTCGTGAAACATTGATATCTATAGTTTTTCTTTGATGGGTTGTGATTGACAGGAGGATTAGCGAGTTAGAGCACCCTCAAGGCAGGTGCTTGATGCAAGTGCTTAGTGTAGGCCCCACAAAAAACCCAAAAAACAGTTGCTTATAGCGCCTAAATAAGCACCGATTTAAGTGGGTTGTTTGCACTGTTCGCGAGCTCTACTGACACGCGGTGACCCGCAATTGATTTGTTTTTTAATTATTATTTTTTTTTTAATCAGACAAAAAAAAATAAGCACCCTCAAATGGGTTTCATGGGTTAAAGATGCTCTTAGGAGGCAAACCGTCTCCTTTCCCTGCATTGAATAACTTTTGTGTTGGCTACATCGTATAAGTTTGCTAGATACATTTTTTTTGTTTCATTCAACCTCCAATGCAGGATATTGAGAAAATGCAATTTAAAACGGAGCAGTTCCAAAGTAGAGCTTTAATGTTATTTATTTTTCTCATATGATATATAGATAAATATCTAAACCTAGATTTATACTCCTGTTATTTTTCTCTTATATCAAGATTTTTTTTTAACTTTTTTCTTTATTTTTCTTTATTTTTTTATTTCTCTTTACATCAAGATTTGAACAATTGTTTTTGTAAATTTAAGGTGAAGTATAAATTCCATAACAATATTTGTACCATTATTACTCCTAATTTAGTAGTATAGACTATTTAATAAGCTGGTATATTTTATAATTATTTAGTCAACAGTTTGTTATATTATTAAATAAGCTGATATAAAATGGAAATTGAGACAAACAATTTTAAGGTGAAGTATAAATTCCATAATAATTTGTACCAGTATTACTCCTTATTTAGTAATATATACTATTTTTATAAGCTGATATATTTTGTAATTATTTGGTCAACATTTTGTTAAATTATTAAATAAGCTGATATAAAATAGACATCACAAAGTACAGCATCTATATTTAAATCTCGACGACTGAAGTGGCCCGTAATCTCTCATTACCATTACCTACTTCCTAACTCACCATATGTCTTTCTCTTCATAGGAGTATCTCTTACACGCTTTATCCTAGAAGTGATCAATATTTTATTCATTCTTTTTCCATTTGAAAAGATGATTTCTTGGCTTAGCAAATATTTCATCATCATCCTCTTCACACTGATTTTCCATGGGCGTCTTGGATTTTCAGACAACAATAAACTCCACGAGGCTGAAGGTAATCTTAAAACACTTCAAAGTCCCCCTTCTCTTTAATGGTTTCCAACTGAGATTCTTCCTTTGTCTCTCATCTCTCGTACGTTTATGTGTATTCATCTCTATCACCTTCTTGATATTTCTTGAAATTTTAAAACCAAAGCACTTTCATAATGTTTTTTGTTTTGTTTTTGTAAATTGAAAATGGGAAGTGAGAGCACTAGAGGAGATAGGGAAGAAGCTAGGGAAGAAAGACTGGGACTTCAACAAAGATCCATGTAGTGGTCAAGGCAACTGGGTGGTTACCACTTACACATCCAAAGAGTTTGAGAGTAATATCACTTGCGATTGCTCCTTTCTTCCTCTGAACTCATCTTGCCATGTCATCAGAATGTAAGGCCTCTTCTTCCTCCTACTCCTCCTCACCTTATCTTCTAGTATATTTTTTTACCCATTTTTTGGTTCACAAATATATCTTTAGTCTAATAATGATGTCGGTACCGAGTCATGTACTTGGGTACTGATCATCGGTAATAAACAAGGGAATATGAATATTCTACGGTAAAAATCACTTTCTCATGAATAGTGTTTAGGAATTGCATCCGTACATTTATTATTTACATTTTAAAACAAAAAATAAAGAAAACAAAAGCTAACAAGAGTAGTGACAATGTTTATGGTCACAAAACGCACTAACTACTTTCTTGGTGAGTAGGTCGTAGGTTTAATTATGTTTTCATTAACTACACGACGCACGCGCTTTAGTGATAGCCGCTAACTATACCATGTTCTACCAACTTGCTAAATTAAAGTCTTATCGTTTTAGCAAGATAACAGGATTTAAAGCATTTTTTTCCCAGAAAAAAACAGGATTCAAAGCATATCGTTTTTAGGATGATTAAGAGAACTAATTCAAGAATAGTTTTAGTATGGTGGATGTATAAAACACTTGTGAAACTACAGAAGATTTAGAAAGCTTAGTAGTTTGGTTTGTCTCTTTGTGACGACAAGTTTATTTGCCAAGCTGTACATGGCAGCTGATCATTGACTGATCCGTTGACTATATATATAGGCTATAAGATTCAAAATAACGCGTTTACTTTTGATTTTGTTTTATCATAACTAGAGATTTGCGCGGACTTAATAAATCGGCAAAGACAAAAACATTCCAACAATTCAATGAACTTACCTCCAAAAGTAAATTTGATTAGTTTATTTTGTTGCCTCATGAATCTTTTTAAACATATGTTTTTAATTGAGATTTTATAAATTAACATTACTAATTAGTAAAAATCATTACTTTAATGTTTATTACAAAACAAATTTTAGTCAGAGTGTCTGCAATCTAAGGGAGTTGTCAGAAATCTACTTGCCATTATGTTAAAATGAAACTAAATTTAATTTAAACAAATTGTCTAAGGGTATGACTAGTTTCTTTGCGGATGGTAGCGGTTGTTGCCGTTTTGCAACAATCACTCAAACCGTTCTAAACCGCTTTAAACTGCTTCAAACCGCTCTAAACCTCATAAATTTAAAAGCTGGTTTGAGCTAGCGTTTGCGGTTGCAGGCGGTTGCGGGATGATAATTTGTTTTTTAAAACGATATAAATACAAAAAAATAAATAAAAATTAATTGGAATTATAAAATACTAAAATATATTTATTATATTTTAATTAATATTATAACAGTTTAAAATAAAAATATTTTCTATAATTTTTAAAAATTTAAAACTATAACTTTCTAAATATAATTTTTATATTTATTGTAATATTATAATTTTTATATTTATTGTAATATTATAATTTTTATATTTATTGTAATATTATAATTTTTGATATTTTATAATTATATAAAATGTAAATATTGTTAATTTTTTTTTTAACTGATGCTGCATTTGGTAGTTAACCAGTCATAGATATCCCGCAAACGCACCAATTTCTAACCGCATAAATAGTCGTACAAATTTTTTAAAACCGCTAGAAACCACAACCAACCGCAAACTCCCGCAACCGCAATCGTAACCGTTGCGTTTGAACCAATCAGACCCTAAGTAGATGAAATGTGAAAACAATGGCTGCACTAGTTTAGTAGATGTTGTAAACCAGTGGAGTATGATTTTAAAATAATTACTCTCTTTCTAAATAGTTGTACTTAAAACACAAATATTAAAAAAGTTATAAATTTTTTTAAAGTCATTTGATACATAATTAGATATTACTAACCAACCATAAGTAAGTTCTATAATTTGATTGATCACACTGTAATTAATAAAAGTAAAATTTATATAGAATTGTGAAAACTATTTATATTTTGAAATATTTGTTTTTCTTTCTAAAACTACTCATAATATGAAAGAGAGAGAGTATAAAACATCACAAAATTTATTAAAAAGCTTAAATAACAAACTTTTATGAAAAAACAAACAAACTAGTTTTCCTTTTTATGTATACATTTTTTAGTCTAATGTTTTATTACGTAAAAGATTTTTCCCACAAAGTTTTTGAGAAGTTACTCTTTCGCCCCAGAACTTATAGTTCCTTACAAAAAGATCTTCTCATTATCAGTTGTCACAATAACGAGATTATTTATGGTTTAGTCTGTGGGTAAATCGAAATCACATATCCGGTTTATTGTGCTCTGTTTTGGCAGAGCTCTGAAGTCGCAGAACTTAACAGGCGTTGTCCCTCCTGAGTTCTCCAAGCTTCGTCACCTCAAAGTTTTGTACGTCATCAAAGCAAAACAAATGAGTTTAGATTTTTCATACTTTCTTACAGTTTTAGTAGATATAATTGGTTCTTAAGACATACAAATCTGGTGCAGAGACCTTAGCCGTAACTATCTGACTGGTTCCATTCCAAAGGAATGGGCTTCTATGCGCCTAGAAGATTTGTAAGATACTATACTCTATATTACTTTAAGATTATGTAATGATTTTAAAATATAAACCATTTCTATGGTTTTGTAATAACAGTTGTCTTTGTGGGATTTGATGATGTGAAATACACAGATCTTTCATGGGGAACAGATTGTCTGGTCCATTCCCCAAAGTCCTAACTCGCCTTACAACGCTCAGAAACTTGTACGTTGTTACACCTCTTACACTTGTTCTGAGTCAGTATTAGAACTGGTCATGCTTAAAAAATCATAATAATCATTCCTTTATGATTCTAAAGTGTTTCAGAATGATCTATGTATTTGAACTTACGCAGGAGTCTCGAAGGAAATCTGTTTTCAGGACAAATCCCTCCTGAGATTAAAAGGATGATTCATTTGGAGAGACTGTAAAGTTTCTTTTCTCTCATATAGACATAGAACAACAACCTTAGAATTGATAACCAATTGTAACGTAGGCTAATATATTATCATCTTCTCTGGTTTTTGCATCAGTCATCTTCCTTCAAATGCTTTCACTGGCCCGTTGCCTGAAGAACTTGCACTGCTCCAGAACTTGACTGATATGTAAGATAATTTAGACTTATTAACATGGTTTGTACGACAAAACAACAAATAATAAACATAGTCTTTGTTGGATAATCTCTAGTTATATCTTAAATGATTGTATTTTTGTGATCGTAGGAGGATAAGTGACAATAACTTCACTGGCCGGATACCAGATTTTATCGGCAATTGGACAAGTATAATGAAACTGTAAGAGTTTACTTCCTTCTCCATAAGCACTTTTGCATGTCCTCAAGGAAATACATACAAAACCATACAAGTTTTCATTTTGTAGGCAGTTGCATGGTTCAGGTTTGGATGGTCCGATACCTTCTAGTATTTCAGCCTTAACCAGCCTGACCGACCTGTAAGCCATTGACAAAACCAACTTCGGTTTCCTCGTGAAACATTCATCATCATAGTTTTTATTTTGGTGGATTATGATTGGCAGGAGAATTAGCGATTTAGGAGGCAAACCGTCTCCTTTCCCTCCATTGAATAACTTGGACTCTATCAAGACACTGTGAGTTAAAAACAATACAACATTTGTGATGTCTACTTAGTATAAGTTTTGCTAGCAACCTTATTTTATTCAACTTCCAATGCAGGATACTGAGAAAATGCAATTTAAATGGTGAAATTCCAAAGTATATTGGGAAGCTGAAGAAGCTTAAAACACTGTAAGTCATGTTCATACGTTGACCAAAGTAGACCTTCAATATTATTTATATTTTCATGAGATTGAAGTCTCTGTTTACTATGTAGTGACCTCAGCTTCAACCAGCTAACTGGTGAGATTCCTTCAACGTTTGAAAATATGAAGAAAGCCGATTTCATGTAAGTGCGTGCGTCAGTTCACTAAGGAAAAAAAAGAAGAAAAATAGCTTTTAATATTCTTCCTAATCACGAAAGCTTTTCTAAATCTTCTCTTTCAGTTATTTGACAGGAAACAAGCTGACAGGAGCTATTCCAAGCTACTTCGTTAATAAAAACAAAAACGTGTACGTTATCCCTCTGCTAAATCTCAGTTTCACCACTTAGCACAGGTTTTAAAAACTGTATTTGTTCTTCTTGATATGTGCAGTGACGTTTCTTACAACAACTTCACCGATGCAAGTACAATTACCGGGAGTAAATGCAGCGATGTTACCTCGTAAGTGTACTCCTATATTCAGAATACTTTGCTCATTCGTTAGCAGAAATAACAAATGCTTTGCTTCATTTCCTAGTAATTGGGTGGAAAGCTTCTCCACGGGGAATAAATCGTAAGAAACCGTCTCTCTCTCTCTCTGTAGTGCATTTTTAATCATATATTTAGTGAACTGAAAGAAAACATTCTCTTTGTTTGATGTTTCAGACGCAAGGAATCATCATGTTACCTTCATCACATCCCTTGTCGACTTCCTAAGAGAGATCGTAAGCAAAATTTTTAACACTTGAAGTAAATGCGGATCAGGTCTAATGTTCTTGATTAAAATTTGATTTTTTTTTTTTTTAATTTGTAGATAAGTATAATTTGTACATAAACTGTGGAGGAGGAGAACTTAAAGTGGATAAAGGAACAACATATGAAGCTGACCAAAACTCCAAAGGTCCTTCTATGTTCTTCAGTGTCAATCACTGGGCGTATAGCAGCACTGGGAACTTCATGGACAATGATGATGATGCTGATGATTACATTGTACAGAACACATCCAGATTATCAATTAATGCTTCCTCTCTCAGCTTTGGACTTTACCGGACAGCTAGAGTCTCTCCGTCATCGCTAACTTACTATGGACTCTGCCTTGGAAATGGTAACTACACTGTACACCTCCACTTCGCTGAGATCATCTTTACCGATGACAAGACTCTTTACAGCCTCGGCGAACGTTTGTTTGATATTTATCTTCAGGTATGTCTGTGGAACTCTAGGTAGACAAAAATGTAAACCATGACATATAGTGTTCTTACTCATTTCTCTGAACACAGGATAAGTTGGTCATTAAGAACTTCAACATTCAAGAAGCAGCTGGTGGATCCGGTAAGCCAGTCATAAAATCCTTTCCGGTAAATGTAACGGACCACAATGTGAAGATTGGCTTGCGGTGGGCTGGGAAAGGGACAACAGGCATTCCAATTAGAGGAGTTTATGGTCCTATGATATCAGCTATATCAGTGGAACCAAGTAAGTTTTTTTCTTACTTGCATTTTTAAAATGGATGATTGAATCTCATAGTCGCTTGTTTCAGATTTCAAACCTCCGGTGTATCATGACAAAAAAGAGATCATACTAAAAGCTGGGATACCTGTTGCAGCAGCACTTCTTTTATTGCTCATATTTGGTATATTCTTAAAGAAAAGACGTGACAAAAATGCTATTGACAAAGGTTATAAGCTTTGGTTTTCTCATGATATTTTTTTTATGTGTTCCCATGTCTGAAGAATACTTATATATTGATTTGTCTATGACTGAACAGAGCTAAGGAATTTAGATCTTCAAACCGGAAGTTTCACTCTGCGACAGATAAAAGCAGCCACTGATAATTTCGATGCAACATTGAAGATTGGTGAAGGTGGATTTGGCTCTGTTTACAAGGTAATAATTCACTTGTGTTCTTCAACTTTCTTATGAAAAGTTTCACAGTAAAACTAGAAGGTGGTCCCATTTCTTGGTGCAGGGTGTATTGTCAGAAGGAAAACTGATTGCAGTCAAGCAATTGTCTGCAAAATCAAGGCAGGGAAACCGCGAGTTTGTAAATGAGATAGGAATGATCTCAGCTCTACAACATCCAAATCTCGTGAAGCTATACGGTTGTTGTGTTGAAGGAAACCAATTGATATTGGTGTATGAGTATTTGGAGAACAACTGTCTATCTCGTGCTCTCTTTGGTACGTTTAATTTTTTTTTTTATCCCGAGTTTGCTACTGAACCATGCATGCTCTAAATCTCTGTGAGCTTTTGTAGGAAAGGATGTGAATGCTAGGCTGAAACTAGACTGGTCAACGAGGAAGAAGATTTGTTTGGGGATAGCTAAAGGACTTACATTTCTCCACGAAGAGTCTAGGATAAAGATTGTACACAGAGATATAAAGGCGAGCAACGTGTTACTCGATAAGGACCTCAACGCCAAGATCTCCGACTTTGGTTTGGCGAAGCTGAACGATGATGGAAACACTCACATCAGCACTCGTATTGCAGGAACTGTGTAAGTCTCTCTTTTTACTCGTAAATACTCTTTAAGGATACTTTTTTTTTTTGATATTTTGTATTTGTATTGCAGAGGTTATATGGCTCCAGAATATGCCATGCGTGGTTACTTGACTGAGAAAGCAGATGTTTATAGCTTTGGCGTCGTTGCACTCGAGATCGTAAGTGGGAAGAGTAACACAAACTTTAGGCCAAGCGAGGAGTTCGTTTACCTTCTTGATTGGGTAAAACATTCTCATCTCTTTCATCCACTCAAAGAATATCTTTTTTTTTTTTTTTTCACTCAAAGAATATCATAAACCAAAGTATGTAACGTTGTTGCATTCAAATACATGCAGGCTTACGTTTTGCAAGAGAAGGGATGTTTACTAGAGCTGGTTGATCCGACGTTAGCCTCTGATTACTCAGAAGAAGAAGCCATGCTGATGTTGAACGTGGCTTTGATGTGCACCAACGCGTCGCCGACGCTGAGACCTACGATGTCTCAAGTGGTGAGTCTGTTAGAGGGAAAGACAGCGATGCAAGAGTTGCTGTCGGATCCTAGCTTCTCAACGGTTAACCCGAAGCTTAAAGCATTGAGGAACCATTTTTGGCAGAACGAGCTTAGCCGAACGCTTAGCTTCTCTACTACAAGCGGGCCTCATACTGCCTCCGTCAATTCACAACTTGATGCTGAGGAGAAGACTGGACTTTTGGATTAATTAACCTCTTATTATGTTCCAATTTCTAAGTGAGAGATTTGTAGGAGTGGTGAAGTTTTTATTTATACTTTTTAAGTGTATATATAATCAAAGACGTAATATCTCCAAACCGTAAAAATGTTCTGACCTTTAAAGTTTTCCAGGTGGATTCAGTAATTTGGATTTTGTACAAATCAATCTTCATTGGTAAATTATATATAAGATTTCCGGTGATTTGAGATTTCTACATTATCATCTTGGTGTTGTTAATGGAATAAAATAAATCATAATATCAAAGTATATATGCTTTTTATTTAGATTTAATAAGATACTAGATTCCGATCCGCGCAACCGCGCGAGTTTTTGTTTTCATTTATTTTTATATAAATATTATGTTTTCTATTCTAAATTGGTATATATTATAATATATATGTGTCTATCAATTTTTAAAACATAATAAGTTTATTGTATATTTTTTTCATTAAATAGATTGTTTCAAACTTTCACATGTATTTGTATCTTCTTCTATATATATATATATTTTTGGATTATTATTTCATTATTAAAATCGTAACTATATATATAAATATTAGTAAAATATTGTGTTATTGTCATATTCAAAGATATTGTAACATTTCACAAATTTAGAAAGTTTTTAAAAAATTAATTTTTTCGCTTCATAGATTTATATTATCGAGTAAATAATTAAACATTTAGTTTTTGTTTAATTTTTAAAATAAAATATATAGTTTAAAATTTGTTTTTATTGGTTTAAGGTAGTACAGGTTAATCATTGTTAGATAATATGATTTTTGTTATTTAAAATAAAAATCTTTATAATTTTAAAAGTTAACATCGATAAATATTTAAATATTTAGCATATAGAAGTATAGTATTACAATCTTAAATTATATTTATTTAATTTATACTATCTATAAATCCAAAGTATCATCTATTGTTTAAATCCAATTATTGATAGCCCAATTAAAATTTCTGGTTGGCCCAAAATTTAAATGATAAGATTAAATATTAAATATAACATGACTTTCTAGTAATATGTATATTTTTTAAAAAAATCACACATGAATCAAAGTTGTGACTTCTGTTTTAATATATAAGATATGTTGCTTTCATCCACTCAATAAGTGTAAACTCAATGACCAGTGTAACTTTGTTGCATTCAAATATATGTTGCTTTCATCCACTCAATAAGTGCAACAATGCGTTAGAAGCGCTAAGGGCATCTGCATCGCTGGAAACCCACTTGGGGTTTCAGATTTTTAATTTTTTCTTTTTTATTTTTTTTTTTTAAAAAAAAGATTTTTAATTTTTCTTTTTTATCTTTTTTATCTTTTAGAAAAAAAAAAAAAAAAAAGAATCAATCGCGGGCCGCCACATGTCAGTGGAGTCCGCAAAAATCACAAAAACCCAAAAGAAATCCATCCTTATCTCATAGTTTTCCTTACCGATTTTCTTCCTTTGTGCGGGGTCCACGCCTGAAAATCCTTCTAAAGACTCCGCGATGCACATGGTCTAAGACCTACAATGTCTCAAGTGAAAGGCCGGCCCAGAGGATAAACCACCAAACCATCGTTTAAGGCATATATAATATAAAAGTGCAATAACATATTTATTACTAAAAGTTCTTTAAACAATAACAACGTTTTATAAATAGTATTATTATTATACATACAAATTATGTTTACATATAAATTTAATAAAATTAGATAAAAATATAAGTAAAAATTATATAAAATAGAAGTAAAGTATTAGTTTTAAATGAAAATTTTGTATTAACAATTGATTTTAGTAAATTGTGCGTGATTATGATCAAAAATGTTCGCGGTAATATTAATATATATTATACAATCACTTCATAAAATTATCTGTAATAATCATTAGTAAAGTTAAATTAGTTTAGAAAAATTTGTGTGAAATTTTATATTTTATATATTTATATATATGATATTAGGAAAAAATCTATAAAATATGTTGTTAGAATTAAAATTATCTTTTAAAATAATATAAAAGTATGCTGATGATTACATTGTACAGAACACTTCCAGATTATCAGTTAATGCTTTCTCTCCCAGCTTTGGGCTTTACAGGACAGCTAAGGTCTCTCACTCATCGCTAACTTACTATGGACTTTGCCTTGTAAATGGTAACTACACTGTACATCTTCATTTTGCTGAGATCATCTTTACCGATGACAAGACACTTTACAGCCTTGGCTAACACTTGTTCGATATTTATCTTAAGGTACATATATGGAATTCAGTAGAAAAATGTAAACCATAACATATTTTACCTTATTCTTACTCATTTCTCTGAACACATGATAAGTTAGTGATTAGGAACTTCAATATTCAAGAACTAGCTGGTGGATCCGGTAAGCCAGTTATAAAATTGTTTCATGTAAATGTAATGGACCACAATCCACAATGCGAAGATTGGTTTGCGGTGGGCTTGGAAAGGGACAACATGCATTCCAATAACAGTGGAACCAAGTAAGTTTGTTCTTACTTGCATATTTAAATGAATCATGGAATCTCATAGATAACGGTGTGTCTTTGCTCGTGTCAGATTTTAAACCTCCGGTGTATCATGACAAGAAAGAGATCATACTTAAAGAAGGGATATCAAATATATACAAATTATGTTTACATATACACTTTAATAAAATTATATAAGATATAAGTATAAATTATATAAAATATAAGTAAAAATATATAAAATATAAGTAAAGTTATATAAATTATAAGTAAAAATTATATAAAATATTATTTTTAAATATGAAATTTTGTATTAACAATTTATTTTAGTAAATTGTTACCAAAATGTTGGTGATAATATCAACAAATATTGCTATACAATTAACTAGCGCTGGGCAAAATATCCGGAACCGAAGAACCGACCCGAAACCGAAATCAGGGTCCCGAATCCGATCAGACCCGGGGTAAATAACCGAATGGATCCTAAACTGATGTATCCAAAGAACCGATACCCAACACGATCCGAACCAAGAACCAAATGAGTATCCAAAGATATCCGAAATGTAAATATATATATTTACAAATATTATGTATAATTATATGTATAATTATTTTAATAATTTAAATTATAAATTATATATATTAGTTATTTTCAATATTTTGTGTATTTTCAGATAAAATATGATAGTTTGGATAGAAATACTCAAACAAACCGTATCTAATGAATATTTTTGGTTATTTTTGGTAGTACATATGGGTAGTTTGGATACAAAATACCAAACCGAATCAGGTAATATGGTAACATTGGATACTATTATCCGAACCCGTTTCAGATACATTGGTTATTCGGTTCTTTTCAGGTTCTTTTACATCAGAACCAATCCACCCGGATCCGGGAAGACCCGAATCGAACCCAACCCAAAATTTTGTAATACCCGAACATGACCTAATTTTGAAACCCGAAAAACCCGATACCCGAAAGAACCGACCCATATCCGAACGGGTACCCGAATGCCCATGCATACAATTAACTTCATAAAATTATCTTTAATAATTATTATAGAGTTGAATTAGTTTTATAAAAATTTATGTGAAATTTAACATTTAATCAGAAAAAATAATATAAAATATTTTGTCAAAAATTTACTTAGGACATCTAAAAATATTGGACTGAGACTGTTCAAGTGGTGAGTCTGTTAGAAGGAAAGACAGCGATGCAAGAGTTGTTGTCGGATTCTAGCTTCTCGACGGTTAACCCGGAGCTTAAAGGCTTGAGGAACCATTTTTGGCAGAATGAGCTGAGCAGAACGCTTAGCTTCTCCACAAGGGGCCATCTTCTGTCAATTCACAACTTGATGCTGAGGAGCAGACTGAACTATTGGATTAATTAGCATCTTGTTACGTTCCAAATTCTAAGTGAGAGATTTGTAGGATTGGTGAAGTTTTTATTTATACTTGTAAGTGTATATATAACCAAGACATTCTATCTCCAAACCGTAAGATGAAAATAGATTGAACACAAAACCAAGCGAAAGACTAGTAAATGTTGAATCGTACAAAGTATGAAGTCTCTTAATATCATGTGGAAGAGAAGTAAAACAAAGTCAATTACACACACTGTGATTCTGGTTCAAGATTTATAACCTTTCACTATATGTTTTTGGAACTTTGTAGCACTATTTGGACTGGTTCCAACTGGAATGTGTAGATATGGATTATCTTCACGTGTGAGGTATATGTGTGTAATTGAAATTAATTGATTAAGGAGTAAGCTTTTTGCACAGATAGAAAAAGCTTAAGAGAGGAAAAGCTGAGGGGGGGACGGTGCAATTAATTGACAAGGAATCAGATTCCTACACCACTAATGTTCTTGCTTTTTGTTTCCTGTCCTTATCATTTCTTCCACGTTTTATTTCTATTATTGCCATTAATTAATTAAATCAAACATTTGATTCTTCATTTAGTTAACGATAACATATACTGCAAACCTTAAAAAATAGCCTGGAAAACCAGTAAACATTCGACTAATTTTGGAGAGTGAGTCGTCCGCAAACTCAGCACGGTTGAAACATCCTGTAAACAAAGCTCATATATATGCTCAAGTGAACAAATGGTTCATCATACACAGTGTGTTTGCATGGAATCTAGCCCAAGTCTTTAACAACTAACAAGACGTGCCTGTAGCTCTAGAGGCAATATTTCACTGAGTAACCATGCGCTTGTTCTGACTAATATACTTTACCCCTATATTGTATTATTCATTCTGGGAGTTTTTTTCCCCCTAAATTGTGTACCGTACGGTTATGTGAAGACAATATTATGCATGTTTAGCAAAAAAGGATCGAGAATCTTGTGTATAGCTTTTGCTACTTTGCAATAGAATTATTGGCGTGGGTGAGCGGCATACCTGACTTACAATTGTATAGCATTAACATCAAAAGGATCCATAAAAGTGAATTAGGACCATTCAAGACGTTGGTTAATACCGTATCCATGATGCGAACAATTGTACTGTACTTAAGCATATGAATATAGAAGAATTGAGCCTTATCCCAACTAATTTATACTATATATGTTTCCATATTCCAAGTCAGAACTCTATATACGTGTTAACCATGCCGCTATATAAACAAACAAGTGACTCTTGAGATTCTTTTGTCTCATTTTTACTAAGCATTTGCGATGAAAACTAATTACATATGACGTTTAATTTTAAAGCGAAAATTTCTAAAATAACAATTTATATTCAAATGGATGGATAACATGGTTTTATATTTAGAACTGACATACTATTATGTTCTCTGATTTTCTTTTTCTTAAAGTAGAAAACTAGAGATCCTTAGACCATATAATTGACATCAGGGCATCCACAACGCAGTTCCTTAGCATATGGTCTTTACCGAAAAAATAATAAAATATTGCGTGGATCCCATTGTTTTCTAAAAAACGAATCCTTAAAGTTGTTATATAAGGACTGATCTTCACTTGTTTTTTTGCACTGTTCGCGGACTCCACTGACACGTAGCGGCCCGCGATTGATTCGATTTTTAATTTTTTTTTATCGACAAAAAAAAAAATTAAGAAAAAAGTTTCCTATGAAACCGTGCCGGAGCTCTCAGCGATAATCATGGTCTCATATCACACAACTAAGTTTACATGGAACACATTAACACATTTTCCGAGAAAATGCCGGGAAAAGTAACTTGATCCAATTTAAAGGGCGAAAGAAGAAGAAGAAAGCTAAAGAGTATACATAATGGTTTGGTATATGAAAAGGTCGTCTTCGTGATGGATTCATGCATGAACGTCCTTTTATTATTTTCCTTTTTTGGTTATTGCGGAAAACTATCTTAAGATTAATTCGCGGTGGAGAGTTTTGCCCCACTCGAAGCAGTGTGTTATAATAATGTTGCAAGTAGGCTATCTTTGGCGGTCCCTTTCTGAAAAAGAGGTTTCGTATAAACGAAACGAGTGATGACGTTAAAGAAAAACGAAACGAGTAATCAATGAAGAGATAAGAGAAAGCTTAAAAGGAAAAAGGAAAGAGTAGAGAAAATGTAGAGACAAACTGCAAAATGTAAAGCTCTTTTAACAAGTTGTACGTTTTGCTACATAATATTTTGGTCCAATGTATAAAAGTTGTAGTCGCAAACGAACGACTCTTTTCACTTTGATTACCATGGGTATGCTGGATTCTCTGGACCTCCAGAAACAACCTCATCTTCGAGAACAGAAGATTCTCACCTGAGGAAACAGCCACAAAAGGATTAGAACTAGCGAGAGAATGGAACCTAGCACAAAACAAAGAGAAAGCACCAAAGGAGGTACCCAAGATCACGCACCAAAGGAATCAACAAAAGGACGTGGGCCTAGACAGCAACGAGACCATCAGATGCACAACAGATGCGGCTTGGGAAAAAGACACCCAACGGGCAGGCTTGGCTTGGACTTTCGAAGGACAAGGACTCCCAGATCGGCTCCAAGGCTCCGCGATCCAACACTCCGTCAGCTCACCACTGATTGCTGAAGCAGTAGCGATGCGATCAGCACTAAGGAAGGCCCTGGCTTTGGGTTTCCACAAGATCAAGGCCTTCACCGATAACCTAACGCTCGTCAGAGCAATCAACAGCAACCTCCAGAGAAAATAAATCGTCGGCATCATCCACGATATACGCATGATTTCCTCTGAATTTGCATCTATCTCTATCTCTCATATTCCTAGATCCGAAAACTTTCGTTCGGATTCTTTAGCTAAGGCGACCCTTCGATCGTCTCTTTGTTTCAACTCAGCTTTAGTGTTGTAATTGGGCCAGGCCCAGACTTCTAGTTTTCTAATGAAAGTATTAAGTGAACAAAAAAAAAAAATTTCTACAAGAAGATCGGTTATGTTGTATTTTCTTCTAGTATTTAAGTTTTATTAAAATGTGTACAGGAAAAATCGTAAAAACAAATGAGTTTCCATCAATTCAAATTTTTGGTAGTGAATGCGTAGTCCTTATACTATATTATTATTAACAAAACATTCACTACGTAATAAACACACTGGAAACGATAAGATAAAATACACTTTTCACTGAGATCTATGGACTCTCAACAACTGATAAAAGCCCTATCCTCAAAGGACCCGAACCCTGAGATCTACGGAATTGTCTCAGACACCCTGGTTTTAGCTTCGTCTTTTGATTATGTCTCTTTTGAATGGTTGCTTAAAGCACAAAACAAAATAGCTGATGCTTTAGCAAAACAGACTCTGTATTCTGCCTGCCCTGTAACCCCTCTAATTGACTCTCCTCTAACTGACTCTGAGGTTTAATATATTAATGAAAGTTTGTGTTTCAAAAAAAAAATTACACTTTTCACTTTTAATTAATCGTCAAGTTGTAACAAATCATTTAAAAATGCTCTAGGACGTTAATTACACCACAACCAGTTTAGTTTGCCCATATTCTTAAACATAACTTGCCTTGTAATCACCGTTCAGCACTCCCCTAGTTCTCTTGGGTAAAGATCGTACATGTAGAAGGAAGAACATATATACATATAACTATATTTCTCTTTAGCTACCTCGTGTAACTATTTGATGGGAACAAGAACATGCTTTTTCTTTCATGCATATAATTGAGTATATACTTTTTATATATAACTTTGCTATAATTACAAATACGGTTATATTCGATTAAATTATATTTCTCTCCACCACGATTAAATAGTCTGATAATCTTTCTATACAACTATATATGATGTAGTTTCAAATATTTCTTCCTCTATATATAAATTTATTCAATAGAGGTCTGGGAGAAGAACCTAATCTTATAGGCGAAGAAATGTCCCACTCAAACCCTAAAAAAAGGAATCACAAATAAAAATTACACATGGATGAACTATGGACGCGTATACACATGAGAAGATGAGAGTGGGAGTTATACAAATGTATAGAAATCATAAAAAGAACCGATTCCTTTTCTTTTTATCGTTAAAAAAGCATTTTCTTTCCTTTAGTCTGTCTTTGTTCTCCTTCTCTCTTCTCACTTTCCTTTTTATTTTATTTTATACTCTCTTCGCATTTCTCTTTGGTCGTCTTGCTTCCTCTCTTTCGTTTTGCCCTTTTATTTTTTTTGATTCCCCCACCAAAATTCTCCTTGTAGTTCTTTCCTGTAAAGATCCATCAAACTTTATTAAAGAAGGAAGAAGAAATATATACTAAAGGGTATAGAAGAACAATGGTTTTCTCATCCGATTGGTCACAGGTTTCACTTCTTTGATCTTCCATTACTAAATGTTCTCTGTCTCTCTCTCTCTCTCTTTTTTTTTTTTTTTTTGCAATTTCTCTCTTAAATACTTCATTCTTCATTGATGTTTTGATTCGTTTTAGTAATAATTTTGATTCATTTATAAAAGATATTCATATTCTCTTCTTCTTTTCTATAACCAGCTTTCTTTAAAATCCCAACATCTATATATATATATATATATGGTATTTCTTGCTTTATAAATACAGATTATACCAGTATTAAATTTGGGCTTTCTTGGTTCTTGACTTCGTCTTTCATTTATTTAGATTTCTTTGAATTTTTTTTCAGCCTACGAACTCGAATCATCAACAGCATCAGCTACACGAAAATGGAAGTTTAGTGAGTGGCCACGGACTTCTTTCTCACCAACTTCAACCTTACCCACCAAACCCTAACCCTAACTACCACCATGCCGCTGCCTCCAGTGGTCTTCCAGCGAGGCTTGGTGGATCCATGGCTGAGAGAGCGAGGCAGGCCAAAGCTCCTCCGCCTGAGGGAGCCCGAAAGTGTCCTCGATGCGACTCCCTCAACACCAAGTTCTGTTACTACAATAACTACAACCTCACTCAGCCTCGCTACTTCTGCAAGGGTTGCCGTCGTTACTGGACACATGGCGGCGCTCAGAGGAACGTCCCCGTGGGCGGAGGCAGCCGGAGGAATAGCAAAAAGGGCAAAAATGGTAATTCAAAATCTTCTTCTTCTTCGTCCAAACAGTCTTCTTCCACGGTCAACGCTCCAAGTTCTAACTCAGGACAGCTGAAGACAAACCATCAGTTCCCGTTTTTACCAACTCTTCACAATCTCACTCAACTCGGAGGTATCGGTTTAAATTTAGCTGCAACTAATGGCAATTATTGCCAAGCTCACCAGATTGGTCCGAGTTTAATGAACGATCTAGGGTTTCTTCATGTCGGAAATGGACGAACCGGAAACATTCATGACAACAACAATAACAGCGGTGAAAACAACCTAATGGCTGCTGCTGGATCAATGAATCAGTTCACTCTCTTCGATCCAGCAACTGGCCTACACGCTTTCCAGAACGAGAGCAATATAGGAAACAATTTTGGAATATCTTTTTCCTCTACTTCCATGGTTGATTCTAGGGCTTACCAGACAACCCCAGTGAAGATGGAAGAACAACCCAGTTTGGTTAACTTGTCTAGACCGGTCTCTAGTTTGACGCCTCCGGGGAATCAAACAAACCAGTACTTTTGGACCAATTCGGATTTATCGGGTCCTTCTTCTAAAGATCATCACCAACTCTTGTGAGATTTTGTGTGTTTGTTAATGTATGTTTACGACGTGGAGGTTGATTTAAATGACTACGAACGGTCATGATCAAATGCATGCAGAGTACGTGTGTGGGACAATGATCGTGGAGAAGTAATGATACAAACTAAAAGGTGTCTTAGTAAGAGTTGGTGGTTCTACAACTTAATCAGGTGTGTCATATAATTTCTTTGTATTGTGTGTGTTTTATGGTTAATCTGATTCTCAAGTTACTATGTCTTTCAACGAATTCATGTCGTGTGTGTAACAGTCCAATTTATTTACTTTCAAAAACCTTAAATCTCATGGAATATATATAGGCTCCAACTGGAATGGATGTTTTTGGAATAAAAACTTCCGGAATGCTTAATTCCTATGCATTCCAAAAATTGTTCACCATTTACAAAAGAAAAATGGAAAGGGTATTCCATTCAATTCCACAACATTCCATATTATTCCAAATAAAATTTTAACTATCATTTGAAAAATCATTCCAAATCAAAAATGTTCATGAACAAATGGAATGCTGATTCCATTCCACAAAATTCCATAAATAATGATTCCTATCATTCCATATATTCTTTTTATTTGTCACCAGTTACACCCATAATGTTTACAGCTATTTCTAATTTATACTCAGTTACCGTTTATGGCTGTAGATGTCTGCCTGATCCCAAACCGAGTAGTGAACATTACTAATGATTTATCATTTATTGATTGTAAATCTCAAACAGACTGTATAGTAAAAGCTAAGGATAATTCATAAAGTAAAAAAGGGGTTGCTGACAAAAGAACTTGGATCATACAAATCCGTGTCTCGCTGGATGCTGCGTTATAAAACTCCCAAAATACTCTTTTCTCATATTTTAAGGAGCTTCTTTTTCTTTTGCAGTCTTCTTGTACGAATCTGTGTGTCAGTCTGTTTTGTGTGGGTGCATGATCCTCTTAAATCTTTTGCAAACATGTATATATCTCTCCCTATATATAAACATTAATACTATAAATGAAGTATAAACTTTCTGCATGGATTAAAAGCCACTTACGTATAGTTTAATTGACTACCCATAATTGATTTACTGTAATAAAGAGTAACTAGCCAGGAAACAGGCGAGTATATATCTATTCCTTCTAATCAGTATACGTGAATGGTAGAGTCTAATGTTAGTTTGGATGTTGCATTTGAACTAAAGGATCTGAAACTTATATAACACCGCGTTAGTAAAAATTTTTTTTGAAACCCACCGTGTTAGTAGTTTGTAATGAAAACAATAATTTTCCAATGATGCAAAATATAAAACGATAGTAACAAAAAGTGGAGAATATAATGGAGAAAACGTTAAACCAAGATTGACACGGAAAACATGCATGCAGAGATTTGTATGTCCTGACCTGGAGGACCACCACATAACTTTTAATTTATGATAGTCCCACTTCTTAACGGTAGGGTTAAAACACTTGTGAAATGCTTTTTTGACTACCTTTTTCTTTTACTGGTGACTGTTTTCCTAAAATTAAACTGTACATAAAAAGTATACACGACATGATATAAGACTGTTTTTATGTTTGTAAACTAGTGCTTCGAAACTATTTTAGCAGAAAACTCTTGTAGTTTTGAGCAAACAAGATAAGAGAATGATATAAATAACATACTAGATTTTCTATACTAAAGCACTTGATTTTCTTATGAGTCCCTATGATACTAGAATCACTCAACTCCCCATTAAGCCACCAATCTCTCTTCTGACTTTCAACTGTTCCAGAAGAAATTCTAGCGTTCCTTATACATCAGATTCAGAATGGGGCCTTGATTATTATCAGCATACACATCCACGAATGTAAGTACATTTAGTATTTACGCATTTGATTTCTCTTTTGTCGTACTTCCAAAGTCAGTTTTCTAACGAGTTGGCAATATAATATGAATAGCCTGGAGACAGAAATTTAGAAATGTATAGAACTAGGATGATGATACTATTTACGTGAATTTAACAAAATGATGAACCGTCCATGCTAGGATTATGATGAATCCGATTGACGTGTGAGTGGTAATAGATCTTAGATACAAAATCAATGCTTTGGAAGTTTAGGAACACAGCCCTTGTTAATGTGGTTCGATTCTTCTTTAGGTTTAAGAGTGGGGGAGTTGAGATAAGGAGGGTAAGAATATAAAGGACAAATAAATTGCATTAAACATAAAATTCTAAATTAATGAATACCAAGTTCCCTGTAATGCAAGAAACAGTACAGAAAGAAACAAATAAGAAGCCATAGAATTTGAAGAAAAACAAAAAAAACAGAGAGAGGTTGTGAATTAAATGCGAGGGAAAGTGAATAACTACTCTCGAACCACAAACTGCTACTTCTACTCATATCTCAGAATTTCAATTCCTTCATTTACTTCTCTATTTCACATACAGTTAGCAGTTGGAAAAAACTTACAATTTAAAGAACGAAATCTTTGACCACTAATTTAAGACACTAGAATCTTCTCTTCACCTATATGAGTTGTCAAAACTTTATATCCCATAGACTATATTTACGAAGTGATTTTGCTACATGTCCTTTCTACGATCAATTTCACAAAACAAATATGACATGGCTAATGAAATTGATAACATGTCTTATAGCTTAATATGACATGGACAATTGCATTTAATTTTAATTTATATTTTTGGTAAACTTTTTAAAATATGGTAATAACTCATATATTACATTTAATGTCAATTTATATTTTTGAAATTTTTTTTAGAATATGGGAATAACTCATAAATCATCATTAAAATAAATATATTCAAATATGTCATTATAAATTTTGAAATATAATTTAATTATATATTTTTAAATTATACAATTTTATTACTAAATTTTTCAAAAATGCATACAATTTTTTTAGAAAATTATAAAAATTTAATCGTAAAATCATTATTTTCTTATATATCTACAAATTTTATAAATATTGTTTAATTTTAATTTTTGGTAATTATGCAATTTTTACAAATTTATTTAATATATTTAATTAAAATAAATAGATAGAAAAATCTATCTAAGATTATAATTTCAAATATATACATGCATATTCTTAAATATAATTTTTATATTTAATTAAATCAAATTTATATTAAAATATTGATACGAAAAAAAAATTTTACAATATTAATAAAATTTTATTTTAAAATATAATTTATATTTATCTGTTAAAAAATATTTTAAATTTTTTTACTGGTGCAGGGTGCAGGAAGACACCTAGTATATATATATATATATATATATATATATATATATATATATATATTATTTCCTGATTGTCAACATTATACTACATGATTGAGACACTACAACAGGGTTTTGTTTTTTTATTATACACATGATTTCCACATTCTTCCTTCTAGAGAGATCACTACTATTGAAACATCATCATGGTATCGTCTACGTTCACCTTGTGGTATCTCCAGCAACTCATGGAAATCCATACCTACAATTTTTTTTTTAAAAATAACATCAATTTGAGACCAAACTGTTTAACTAAAACAGAGTTTGGAACATAACACACAATGTAAGAGAATTTTCATCACCATACCAGCTTTCTTAGCAGCTCTGAACAAAAGCTCTTGTACAAGGTGCTGAGCAGGGTCCCCTTCAGGCTGCAATGTGATGAATAGCTCAACCTCTGAAACCGCTTCTTCGTTTGTGAAGTATTGGTATAGACCATCTGATGATAGTATTAGAAACTTGTCCTTGGATCCTAATCTGTGATGGTAGAGAGACGGTAAGCAGTTGATGTAAGGAGACTCCCCTATGTAATCAATTTGGAACATCTCAAGAAGCGCATTGTTCCATTTAGGCTGCAAAGAAAATAACATAACAAAAAACAAATTAGATTCAGATCACACATAGTCAAAATCTCATGAACCTGAAGTGTGATGAATACCTGCTTTAAGAAACCGGCACCAAATGCTCTTGTGACCTTCAAGGAGCCTTTAACTCGTTCATTACTCACTGCACTAGCATCATCCGGATGCTCGTTTCTTATTCTTTCAACTTCCTAATAACCATAAGAACATAACACAATCAGAACCTGTATGAGAAGCATTGACCAATCTAATGCAATTGTTTGCTCATTTACCTCTTCTACATCTGTGCTGTGATCAACAGTGAGCTGAAAAGCCGATAAGTTTGCGACTTCGTGATCTCCCTCGCAACCTCTCAAATCATTCTTCATCGTTTCTTCATTGATCCGCTTCAAGTCCTGTCTTATCTTAGCTAACCAGTACTCTTGTTCCGACTTCTGACCAAGCACAACTCTACTATCGCCAACATTCATCACATAGATATCTTCACCTTTCATAAGCATCACCAGAACACAAGAACCCATCAAAGCTAGCTCAGGGTTCTCCTCCAGCATCTTATCAGCAGTATCTAGATACGCTTCTTCCGTCTTCCTCAGAGCTAGCGACAATGCTTTTAAAACATCCGAATGGTTCGTCAACTGATCCGAGTCCGACCCACTTCTCCTATTATTGATCTGTTCCTTTAATCTACGGTCAAGATCTTTCTTCTCCCGATCCCACTCACATCTCCACCGTCCCTCACATTGATCATTATCAACTCTGTCTGAACACGACTCGTCAAGACAAGATCTGTCTAGATCCTGAGGCTTTGGATCGTCCCATAACAAACCTTTAAGCTCACGATGAAGCGTAGGGTACAGATGAGAGAGTAAATAATCCGTCGCATCCGGACCGTTGAACCCGTCGTATATTCCGACGAAAAGCCACCCGTGCTCCTCCGAAACGACGACGTGTACTCGATCCTCGCCTGCTTTCCCCTGAGCCCACTGAAGGTTCTGGCTCTCGAGCGAAACGTCGTCGTCCAACGTCCCCTCGCTGCTAAAGTTCAAGCTATTAACCGTGAGATTATTCTCGTTGTGGCTCTTGCTGCTCTCGGACTCTTTAACGGACTTGACCGGAGCCACGATCGAGTTCTGCCCGCGAGACACCGTCCTCGAGATCGCGCGGCGGAGGATCCGAACCAACGACCGTTTTCTCGACCCGACCCGTAACGCTAACCCGTGGGAGAAGCTACGCTGGAAGCGGTGATGATGATCGGAGCTGGGCTGCTTTTCGAGCGGGCCGGAGAAAAGCCCGCCGCGGTCCAGCGGGCCCGATAGGAACCCTCTCTCGATCGGACCCGAGAGGAAGCCTCTTTCGATCGGACCGGAGCCCAAGACGACCGGACCACCACCGCCGCCGCCGCCGCCGGAGCTTTTGGGGATGGGCTGGAGAGGGATGGAAGGAAACGACGTCGTGCTCTCGAACGCGGCAGCTCTGTCGATGTGGCCGTAGGGGTCGTAGAGAGAGGTGGAGAGGGGAGTGGCGGCGTTGGCGCTGACGGAGGCGCCGGAGATCGTTCGGAACATGGTGGTCTCTTCCACCTCCGAGTGGACTTTTGAGCAAGTGATGAGGGTCGGTTCGGGTCGGACGTAGCAGAAGGAATGGCCTAAGCCTTCGTCTAGAGGATCAGTAGGAGGTGGAACTGAGATGTGTTTCTGTCGGAAACGATCTCCGCTGCCTGTGAAACATGTACTCAGTTTTGTCGCTCCGTTACCCATCAAGATTAAATTTTCAAAAATCAAGTTGAGAAATTCAAATTGGTATTAGAAATTTAGAATTGAAGTTGCTCAATTCATGGCAGAAAACAGAGGAAGAAAAAGATGAGAAAGAGAGAGAGAGAGATAGTTGACTTATGTGCCTAGAGTAAACCAATTATGAATTATCAGATGAAAGGAATATAAAAGAAACAAAAATATATAAGAGATATTATTCGTTTTTTGTCTGATAAATCCTGGAAATAAAAAGTTTTTTTTATTGTCAACAGAAGTAGATAAAAGCTATAAATAAAGTCTGACGTCAAAAACAAGTAAATGAAATCTTATAAACTACTTGTAAACAAAGGGAGAAGCGTTGACTAAAAGGAGTCCTAAACTCAGGGGTTTCTATTCTAATTGGGAAATACGCAACGACGAGATAAGGACCACTCTCAGTTTAAACCGCATCCTGGTACACGCGCTCGTTCCTGGACAAGTCAAAGACGGTGTCTTTCCTCGTGCGTGTGAAGAACTTCCATTGCAAGTAAAA
The DNA here is from genome assembly GCF_020379485.1 of Brassica napus. NCBI lineage: Eukaryota > Viridiplantae > Streptophyta > Magnoliopsida > Brassicales > Brassicaceae > Brassica > Brassica napus. The sequence goes on along the minus strand of NC_063448.1, from coordinate 2,898,119 downwards.
CGCACAAGAGACGTGCTTAGCTGCGGAAAACTAGGAATAAGAGACATTTGTATAAAAACAAAAACTCTTCAAATGTCAACAGAGCCACCAATATTTACCTTTGTTTTCGCTTCTGCAATTGCTGTTGGATCTCGTGTAGTATAGAGCATCATACGGGCTAAGAGACTACCACGTGTTAATATTATCACTGAGGTCTCGGTTTCTTCAATCTTTCATCATTCCTCTCCCCCACCACTACTCTCCTTCTCTTACGTCATTGACATTACACTTTGGACTTTTCTTCTTTTGTTAAAATCTTTTAAAAATAAATTTAATATAATGTCTTTACTTAGTTCATTTTGATGTTTGGTGGCATATTCATTTACTTTGGTTGGGGCAGTTGTGATAATTACTTTTCTTAATCACGCCGGTTCAGCTAAAGTCTTTGACATCGTTTTCTTTTTACATTATAATAATTAAGATTTAATCTGTTAGGAACTAACTCATATTTTAAAAGTCACAATATAAGAATTATTTATATGCATCGTTTGGTGGCAACTTGCTTACTAAATGATCTCACCCTCTTTTTTTGTTTGTCCATCGATATCAAACACAGTGACACCAAACCGTATACATAGAGAAAGAGATCACTCCAGACAACGAAAACATAGTAAACCAACATGTAACCATAATCTAATTGAGCTTAAAGTCAAAGCGAGTTTGATATTTGATCAAGTCCAATAAGATAGAAACGTTCAAAAAGGTTAATAAGTTAGTCGAAGTCGGTATATTACCTTTTGACTACTATTTGGTAGTCGGAGTCATCCTCCATCCGGGTAAAATAGGAAAAGAGTAGTTAGGGTTTTAATCTTCCAGGTCAACCTTGGCGTTCAAGTCAATCTTGGCCTACACCTACATAGGATGTATATCCGTTACTCAAAACAAAATTTAGAAGATAAAAGTTTATCAGTTTAGACGTGAACATCGGGTAACTAACAATTCGTTCTAGGTGGACTGTCCCTATTATCTATATGACTGTATAGAACTAGATACACAGCAACATCATCTAATCATTTGACAGAAATTAACATTTTATAAAAAAAGTCTAAGCAGCCAAAATATAGCCCACTTCCCATAAAATAGTATCTAACAATTTGCCATAAACACAAGTAGCCTGACATCCACTCATCCTACTTGTTTGGTTAACATACTATACTTGGTTTTTGGTCTTAATGAAACCAGCCAAATTCTAGAAACTTTTACTACATTCAAATATCGTAAAAGAAAATTGGTCTTACTTTGAATTTTTAAACTCTTTGACCAGACTAGTTAATATCGTACAGGTAATTCTGTAAAAAAAAAAAAAAATCTGCGACGAAAATGTATCAAAATCAAATAGTATAACACATAAATTTTTTTCAAAACATCATATAAAACAAAAGGAACGGGATGTTGTCTATTAAATAAATTACTATGAAGAAAATAATAGTTTTTTTTTTTTTTTTTGGTTAACCAGAATGGGTTTGGGCCTTCGGCCTTAATCCCCTCTAGGCCCGGAACAAGCCTGCGTCTGTACCCTCCAGAGGGCCTAAGTCATTCCGTGGCCGGAGCTCGAATTCGTGATGGCGGGCACTTCAGCCGAGGTTCCTTTACCACCAGACCACGAGGCCCGGTTAGAAAATAATAGTTTCATCAAAGCAAAGTGTTATTTACCTTCAATTTATATATTAGAAAAAGAATATATATTATTTTTGATTATAAAGTTGAAAAATATTAGATAATGTATGTCTTTGGAAGAAAAAAAAAACAAATATTTCTGGTGGCGTGTGAGCGTTATATGTATATGAAACAGACATTTTCACGATTATCTACCAGTAGACCGGGCCATCTTTGGCGGGTAAAGTAGAACACCACATAGCAGATCGAAAAGTCTCACTTTCTTGTTCAACGTATTCCTTGTTTTCCTTCTTCTTCCAGACACCTTCCGTTGCATCACTCGTTGTTCTTGTTCCTTATGTTATTCGGTTTGTAATGAGTTCTAATAAGAGCTTCGAGCCTAGCTAATAATCTAGTTAGCCGGAATCAAGAGAGTATATTAATCAGTCTTCTCTCCAGTCAGCTTCATTATTCTTCTTCGTCAGGTCAGCGAAAAACCCTTTAAACTGATTTTCTTCCTCAATTCTGCTTTTGCTTTTGAATGATTTGGCTTATCAATATGGATCAAGAAACATAAGTTGTTTCTTTTATTTGATCATTTTTTTTTTATTTTTTATTTTTGGATTTGACGGTTTCAGACAAAGCTACTTAGTCTGGTCCGGCTAGTTTTTTAAATGCGTCGCTGTTGTTATACTCCGTCTTCACACGTAACCTAATATTATTTTTTTTTTTTACAAATTCAAGGACTCAATATGGGGAAGCATATGAAAAGCGAAAGTTCGAGTCCAAGACATGGATATAATCACAAATCAGGCTGGTTAGCTGGAATGCTTCATGTGTTTGACTTTCACCGTTGGAGAACTAAGAACCGTCCAATCTGTAAGCCCATTTAGTAATATTACTTTCTCTAAGTACTGGAAATATATTTGTTGAATGATGAGTTACTCTGTTTCCTTAAGGTTGGAAGACTCCAAGGACCCATTCTCTTATGTACGAAACTAATGAACAAGAACCTTTTCTTGATTCTAAGAACGGAGATTCACAGATACTTAGTGTTGCTGTTGAAAATCCAACGAGACAATTGACAAAGATGATGACAACAAAGCAAGTAACAGAATATGTTGATTTTCTTGAAATCCTGAGGAAAGAAGATGTTTCTGTCAAGATACTGAAAGATCCAAACTCTGAGTTGAAGAAGCAAGTGCATATCAAGTCTAGTCCAAGAGTCTTGCCCAAGTCAGGCTCCTTTCCTCTCTCTCGCTCTTCACGTCCCGCTAGGATTGAGCACAAACTGAAGGAGAATTGGTATGCTCCAAAGCAGAAGGATACCGTCTTAACTTTAACTGTTCCAAGCGAGAGTTATCAAGAACACAAACCAATCTTACCTTCTAATGGCTCAGCTGATGATCATGGATTTAATCATGCGGTGGTAAATGGATTTAGAGAAATCAAGAAGATGCTCAAGAACGCTCTTAAAGACCGGAAGCAAACCAAGAAGGATAAGAAGTATTCAGCAGGCTCAAAAGATGATTCTGTGGGGAGATATCATCTCTTGGAACAGAGTTTTGGAAGAAAAGATGGTGACTTGCGTTCCAAGAGTTTAAAACTTTCATACGAAGAGAAGAAGAGCCAACTGAGAGATGAGAATAAACCACAATTCTTCAGAAGGATTTCTTCATTGTCCAGCCTTGAAGTTCTTGGTTCCTTTCTAGCCGAACCGGCCCGCCACAGTTCTATCAGGAAATCTGTAGACCTAGATACTAACTTGGAATCCAAGAAAGCTCTATCCTTGTTGTCCGAATCACCCATAATAACAGAACAAGATAAGGAGCAAGAAGAGAGAAGCCAAGAAAATCAAATAGAGAGTCTAAACCAAATAATCCTACAACAAGGTCAAGATTCAGTTCCAAGTTCTTTGGACAATACTGCACAAGGTAAGCTCTTGAACATGGAATAATTCATTTTTTGATGAGACAAAAGATATTGATGCTTACTCTACAGGTTTAGGTCTAAGTTCCCTCGAGATTTACAACCATGTAGAAGAAGATGAAGACGCCTACTTCTGTTACGTAAAGAAGGTTCTACAACTTTCAGGTTTTCTTGAAAACGTTCACAACGGAGAAAGTTGGCACTCAGAGAAACAACCACTGAATCCGTCACTGCTCTACGAAGTCGACATACAAGAAGAAAAAGAAGTGAGCAAAGAGCTTCTCTTTGATTTGGTTAACGAAGCAATCGCTGAGACTCGCAACCAATCACACATCTATTTCCCTAAAACATTTTCTTTTGCATATCCAATTGAGAAACGTTTTCTTGATGAGGTCTGGGGAAGAGTCGAGTGGAGCCTTTCAGGGTTAGGAGCTGAGAACAGAGATCGTTCACTGGACGATATTGTGGGAAGAGATCTTACAAAAGGTGATGGATGGATGAATCTTAGAGGTGAAACTGAATGGTTGACTCTTGAGATAGAAGATCTGATTTTTGATGAAGTTTTAGATGAAATGATTTGTGTTTATTAGTACTTACATATGCTGTAATAAGATTTAGTAGCTATACATACATACATGTACATATATGGTTTGAGTGGTACAAATTCAAGATTTTATAGAGTTTGTAATATATTATGAGATGTGCAACTGACTTTGAGATGATTTTAGTAATAGTCAACGCAAGCTATTTGTCTTCACTATTTTGTTATCTTTCAATTCATGGGTTTTAATTCGTATTAATGGGCCGAGCCCATTACGTTAAAACCTTGGCTTCGGTCTTGTCTTTTCTTCACCGACCACCACGGCGGGATATTTTCCGGTGTCTCCTCGTTGCTTATCTTACCATAACCATCTCGTAGCTCTCGTGATATCCGTCGGGAACAGATTGATGTGGCTGAGCCGGGCGGTTCCGGTCCGATATTTGATGAGGCCACAACTTTCTACGCGGCATCAAACGGACCAAAGTGTTGGCTTACGTTGTGGAATGTGGACGTAGCATCAGGGCTAGATGGTTGCAAAGGAGTGACACCGTGGCAAAAACTGAGAGATCTTGTGAGGGAGCTTGAGTTTCATGAAGAAGGGTTATCAGATAGGTCGTCTTTGATCGTGGCGAATAATATGGATGAGAATGGTGTGGATGATTGACTTGAGAGGAGAGTGAAAAGAGCGTGGATATTTCCGGTGTGTCTCGTTCTTGAAGAAGGTGTTGCTGAGCATAAGGATGGTCTGAAAATGCTTGTAAACTGTGATGGTGAAGGATCAGATAGATTGATATTGGAGAATATATTTGTTGACTAGTTTGTTACGTAAACGAGGCGGGCACGTAGGAAGTATGAAAAGAATATTGGATTCGTGATGGATCAAAGGGCCAATTAAAAGTGAATGCACTGGTTCATGACCTTGAAGGGGCAAGAAGAAGCCAACGTCGATGCCCTGCTGTTTTGTAATGTCCCTATCTACGATAATGTGTTTATTCCTTTCTTTTTTTTTCTTTTGTGAGAAGTAGCGTAGGTCGTGGATTCGATAGAAGTTTAGACGGAGATAAGTTGCATGGAAACGGAAACGGATACGCGGAAACGAAACATTTCGAAACGTGGAAACGTGATACTAAATCTGGAAACGTTTTAGAAACGTATATATATATATATATATACACACATATGTAACTGATAAATATTTGCATTCATTTTTATTATGGTTACTATATCTTAGAATACAAATAAACAAATACTCATTCTATTAGTCATAAGAAAATAAAATAAATCATCATTAAACATCAAAATCATATAAAATTATCAAAATAACAAAAATCTAATACTTAAATATTAAATAGTTTAACTAAAATAAAAATTATAACAACAAGTCATAACAATTGGAAAGTCCTAGCGTTTCCAGAACAGAAACGAGAGTTTCCAAAATAGAAACGCAAGTTTCCACTAAGTTTCGAAATTTTTAAGAAACGAGTTTCCAATGCGTTTCCGCAAGTTTCCGAGAGATTCCGATTCCGAAACGTTTCCGAAACGTGAAACGGACCTTCAACCGAGTTTCCATGCAACATAGACTGAGACTCAACATAAACAAGATTGTGTGGTTCTTGATTAGTCTTTTGGTGCTCCTCAATATGACTCAAAACTTTTATATTTTCTTCTGGCTACAAAATTTAAACTTGTCTCTAACTCTATCTACTATATGAGCTTTACGTGAATCACGTGACTCACGTCCATCTTCAGATTTATGCTATTCTACATGATATCACGTCGACTTTAACCACATGGAGATTTCAAAATAGAGGATAATGTTTCTTAGTAAACAATTTTCCCGTACGCATAAGATATAAGAAGAAAGGATGTTGCACCTCCCCTAAATATAATATAGCTTGTGTATACATACACACATACATATCTACAAGGAGCACAACCTGGAGCAACTTGTTTGACATAGTCTAATACTCTAATTAGATAAAATACTTTTTGACGAAAGAAAACTAGTTATATAGTTAATGAAACTAGACGTGCTGGTCGATTTTTTTTATATAAAATAGTCGTATTAGATAATGTTAACATCTATATTAATTATATAGTTAACTTTTTTAGGGCGAATTTTTTGTATTCCCTAGTAATTTGTCGTTCTTCATCTATTTCTTGCTGAAACTCAAATAAAACATTAATTTCTTTTAGCCACTACATGTCCATACAAATGTTTATTTGTTGACAAAACTGTTAATTTTTTTTTTTTGATAATTCAGGGTTCCCCGCTTCGCGGGTCATTCCCTGGGCCCGGTCAGGCAGCGGGTCAGCTTCACCCGGGAGGTTTTTCCCCGAGCCCAAAAGCCCAGTACCCACTTTAGTGACAGGGATGAGCAGTTCGCCTCCGGCTGGCGTCGAACCCGGAAGCATGACAATTGACCCCCAAGGCTCTAACCAGTAGAGCTGACTCATCCCATCTAAAACTGTTAATTTAGAGGCAATTTTTAACTTACTACGACTTTTATCAGTTAATTATTAAAGATTTTTTAACTAAAAAAAGATTTCGTTTAGTCACTACTAAATTTGAAGATGTTTCGGTTGAAAACTTGAAATACTCTTTTTTTTTTCTTTTTTTGGTCAAAAAAAAACTTGAAATACTCTTTGTGATAACTTCTTCAAAAGCGATTATTTTTATTGTTGACCAAATAAGCATTTATGCCGACTTTATCTATACACGAAATGACACGTGTATGGTGGAGACAACATTAGAATCTTTCTCGTCTTCTAAAAATGCAGACAATTCCCTTTGTTCAAGTCACAGCACATAAAAGCATCAAAAGAAGAAGAAACAAAAATTACAACAATTTCAAATCAAAGAGAAGTAAGAGAAGAAATGGCAGGTTCTAACTGTGGATGTGGTTCCGCTTGCAAATGTGGTGACTCTTGCAGGTAAAGCCTAGTTTCCAAAACTCTTTGTTGCCTTTACATCATTACATGCATATATACATGTAGTTGCTCAATTAGTCCTTACTTTTCATCATATTAGTTATCAAAATCTCAATTTAAAATTTTTGTGGTGAAGTTGCGAGAAGAACTACAACACGGAGTGCGACAACTGCAGCTGCGGGTCAAACTGTAGCTGTGGAGACAACTGCAGCTGTTGAAGGAAAACCACATGCATGCAGGAAAACTGGGGGAATTATGTGTTTGATGTTAAGAGATATGTGTGTGTGTTTGAATAAAGATTTGGGCTTTATGTTGCCTAATACCTCTCTTAACGTTTGACTTTTCCTGCTTTATATCTTTATATGTGTGGTGTATAATGTTTTCATTTGTAACCTACGAAAAAAAGAAAGAAAATATCTATTGACTTTTGCGAGTATTAAGATTTGTCTAAAAGTCGATTTTAACTCGGATTTATGACTATGAACAACCATTTCTTTGGTCAAATGATGATACGGTAGCGTATAGTTCTTTTTATTAGCTTTTCCATCCAAATAAAGGTACTGATATCTCTTGATTTTGATGGGTTTAAGATCCATATTTTAGCTTATTATGTTCATTCTAGGTTGCATATAGGTTTTTATGTTGCATTTGCATCAATATTTGCATATCATAAGGTATGGAGTGCACAATTAGAAGTTTGGGATGAAATTCGAGGGTCAAATTGTATCTTTTGGAAGTTTTGGGTCCAATCTGATGTTAACAAGAAGTCAGGCATCAATGCTGCAAATTCAAAACTCTCGGTTGGGTTAAATTGCACAATCAAAAGTCCAGGGGCCAATTCGAGAGGATGTTTCTGACTATTCAAGAGTGTTGGGGTTAAATCGTAAATATGCAAAAGAAGAAGGACCAGATGTGCAAAAACCGAAGAGATCTCCATTGATGGAGATGCACGAGCTCGACTCCGGACCTGGACGACGATGGCTGCGGCGGTGGAGGAGCTCGCCGTGTTTGGTCCGGTGACGTCGTGGCGATGGAGGAGAAGCTCGGGATGATCTTTTCACGACGGAGAATCTTGATTCCACGGTGGAGACTTCGGCTCGGGCTTGATTCGGCGAGAAAGAAGGAGTCTTGAGCTCGAGTATGTGCAGGTTTGGAGCGGTTTACGGCAACGACACATCGACGTCATCGGGAAATTCTACTTCAAAGATCAAGCGTTGCAGCGGCCGAGTGGAGCGGTTAAGTGAACCCGCTGGAAAAAGACCCATGTCCCTGTCCAATATCGACTTGATGGAGCGGTCAAAGGTAACCGCTGTGGTCTCGGAGCGGTTTTGTGGAGCGGGAGAAAGAAGCCGCTCGGTAAATCCATTTGCGAAATTAAATTATTGACCGGTTTAGTCCGGTTTGACTTTGGTTTGTGAGGTCAAACCAGCTCGAGTTTAACCACTCTATAAATAGATTTAGACCTAAAAATCTTGGACTTATCTCATTTTCTCTCAAGACTTTGTCTAAACTTGTAAAAGCTTGAATCTTTCTATAATCTAAGGAAGTACTTCATCTTATAATAATTGTGTTTCTCTTACTCATTAACATGATTAGCCTTGATCCTTACATGAGTTTAAGGTTTCTCATGGAGATTATTGAGTAGACATATTTTGGATTCATGGGTTAAGGTAGATTAGGGTGATTAAGCTAGATCTAAGGTGTTTTAGTATAGATCCATCTTGATCCTTGCTAGTAGAGTGCTTTTAATGCAACTCTAGAGTTGCCCTCTCTAAAGTTGATCTCTAGGCATTTCATACCCGGAAGGTGTTTGATGAAATGCCTGAACCAACTCTCCTAAGCTTTTAACATTCTTTACCAAAGGAATTTGTTGTTAAAGGTGTTAAGATGGCTAGTAGACTTGAGATTAATGATTACTTAGATAACATTCAACCAAAGGAATTTCATGCTTGAGTTATCTAGGTAAATGAGCATTCATCTAGGGATAGAGTTTGTTTATTATTGTGTCTAGGCCTAAGGTAAATAGATTGATTGAAATTTGATACCTTTAGATTGAAACTTGATCACTTTATATCAATTATCCTTACCCATGAATCCATCCTTAGTATTTGAAAGTTCTTGCACTTATTTCTTGATTGGATTTGAGATCACCTTGTTTATATTTATAGGATATTAGCTTGTTACAAATCATCCATCTTCTTGTTTGCTTAGATTAGGAAAGCTTGTGTATTCTTGGTGTTATAGGTCACTAGTTCCTTATGGATTCGATCCTAAAATGCTACAATGACATACCATTCGATTGTGGTATTGTTGGCACATTAGGTTAATTGGTGTGTGTGTAAACGCGTAATCAATTTGGCGCCGTTGTAAATGAGCATTCATCTAGGGATAGAGTTTGTTTATTATTGTGTCTAGGCCTAAGGTAAATAGATTGATTGAAATTTGATACCTTTAGATTGAAACTTGATCACTTTATATCAATTATCCTTACCCATGAATCCAAAATATGTCTACTCAATAATCTCCATGAGAAACCTTAAACCCATGTAAGGATCAAGGCTAATCATGTTAATGAGCAAGAGAAACACAATTATTATAAGATGAAGTATTTCCTTAGATTATAGAAAGATTCAAGCTTTTACAAGTTTAGACAAAGTCTTGAGAGAAAATGAGATAAGTCCAAGAAATTTAGGTCTAAATCTATTTATAGAGTGGTTAAACTCGAGCTGGTTTGACCTCACAAACCAAAGTCAAACCGGACTAAACCGGTCAATAATTTAATTTTGCAAATGGATTTACCGAGCGGCTTCTTTCTCCCGCTCCACAAAACCGCTCCGAGACCACAGCGGTTACCTTTGACCGCTCCATCAAGTCGATATTGGACAGGGACATGGGTCTTTTCCCAGCGGGTTCACTTGACCGCTCCACTCGGCCGCTGCAACGCTTGATCTTTGAAGTAGAATTTCCCGATGACGTCGATGTGTCGTTGCCGTAAACCGCTCCAAACCTGCACATACTCGAGCTCAAGACTCCTTCTTTCTCGCCGAATCAAGCCCGAGCCGAAGTCTCCACCGTGGAATCAAGATTCTCCGTCGTGAAAAGATCATCCCGAGCTTCTCCTCCATCGCCACGACGTCACCGGACCAAACACGGCGAGCTCCTCCACCGCCACAGCCATCGTCGTCCAGCTCCGGAGTCGAGCTCGTGCATCTCCATCAATGGAGATCTCTTCGGTTTTTGCACATCTGGTCCTTCTTCTTTCGCATATTTACGATTTAAACCCAACACTCTTGAATAGTCAGAAACATCCTCTCAAATTGGCCCCTGGAATTTTGATTGTGCAATTTAACCCAACCGAGAGTTTTGAATTTGCAGCATTGATGCCTGACTTCTTGTTAACATCAGATTGGACCCAAAACTTCCAAAAGATACAATTTGACCCTCGAATTTCATCCCAAACTTCTAATTGTGCACTCCATCCCTATGATATGCAAGTATTGATGCAAATGCAACATAAAGACCTATATGCAACCTAGAATGAACATAATAAGCTAAAATATGGATCTTAAACCCATCAAAATCAAGAGATATCAACTCCCCCAAACTAGACCTTTACTTGTCCACAAGTAAACTTTAAAAACAATCAAGAGAGAGATATTTAAAAATGGGAACTTATAACCAAAAGAAACACTTTCTAGCCTTCAATATGACATCCCAAAGAAAACATAGCAAATAGCATGAGCAACTCCCTTATTATACTCTAGCTTCTCTAGGCCTATTCATACTCTTATGCCTCTACTCAAGTTGCAATACTCATCAACTAACAAGTTCCTTAACCAACTCTCACATTTATTAAAACACACACACACAAGGTGAATTTTTGCAAATAGGCACATGATCTCAATCATTTGGCTTGGTGAGTTAAAATGGTCTAATGTGAAGCAAGGGTTTTCAAATGCATCTTTTATGGTGACTAACACTCAAGAATATGAGCAAGAACATTATGCAAAATTTATCTAAGAAAAGGAGCAATTCATGCATACAATGACTTGTTCTCATCATTCTACCATTTTCCTAAATGATTTCAAGCTCTACCCTTCTTCTTTTCATCATCCCAAAACCTAAAGATACACTCACTTTCATCTTTCACCCAATGAACACATTCTCATTTCTTATTTTAGCCAACTAGGTATTTTCTTTTTTTTTTCTTTTTCTTTTTATTCACTCAGCTCTTTTATTTTTTTTTTCCCACTCTTTTCATGTTTTTTTTTTAATTCTAAAGGGGATTCTATTTATAGACACAAGAGCCCTTTAAAAAAAAAAAAAATCCCTAGTGGCTTTCTTTCCTTTTCTCACTCTTTTTGGTTCATTTCTTTTCGCTTTTACTCACATCCAATCCCAAGATCAAAAGAATTTAAGTTCACAAACCCAACAACCATCCTAGAGGCTAGCCTAAATGAGGTCCTAATGCTAGCCAAAGATGAGAACAACTCATTGTCGCTCCTAATACTCTCAAAATTTTGCACATGACATGCTATCAATAAAATACCTCACTCAAGCAAATTAATGTTGGTTTCAAAGAATGGTGAGGGTTAATGGGTATGAAGTGCCATTTGGGTTAACAAAGATTGGTACAAAGAGAGAAAGATAACCCAAATGTGTATAATATCCATGATCAAGTTTGCAAATGCCGATATGCAAGAGAGATTAAATTCATTAAACCATAGTTCATTTGGAGTTGGTTTCAAGAACAATGTCAATCATCAAGCAAACAACATGTTTCAAGAAGAGTTTTCAAGGCTCGAAGCTTACAAGCTTTTTCAAGAGATGCTTAAGCTACTTGATATGTTTAGCTAGGATGTCAAATTGAGTTCTAGACATGTGTTCTTTACAAGGTTTCTCTTAATGCATAAATGCAATCTAAATGCTTCTAGACTCAATCCTAAAGATGCAAATGGATCAAGTGAAACTACATGAAGATTTTCGAAAAAAATCAAAATTTTATGGATTTTCGAAAAAAAATCAAAATTTTATGGATTTTCTATGCAAATAAGTATTCACAATGCAATGCATGAGACTCATGACAAGTAAACAAAACAGAAAATGATGTGAGATAGTAGACTCTTGGTGTGGCTGCTGGGATTTATCATTAGGATTTCAATCTTTCTTGAGACTTAGCTTTATTTTCTTGCTTTGTTTTTCTTTTGTATAGTTACTAACCTTTACTTCTAGCTTTTGTTCTTGAGTGATGGCTTCAAGCTGTTTTGAGAAGCCACAAGAAGAGGAAGATCACTTCGAAGATGAACCATATGTGTATGTGGAGCCACCACCCTTTGATGCAAGTATACTCACACCAGCACAGCTTGTGTCTTTAAATGAGCTTCAGAAGAAGTACCCGGGGTCAGCAAAGACATCCCTAGCACGAAGGATCCGGGTGGAGCTTATTAGGGATCAAGCAGAGCTTGAAGGAAGGGAGGTTACACAGTATGAGTTCAATGTTGCGTATGACCTTAAAGAGGTAATGTATTGGGTTCCACCACCCCAGCTGGAAGGTACAAGAATTTCCACTCTAGAACTTCAACTTGAGGAACTTTGCTTGCCTTGTGGTGAGAATATTGCCCATGATCTTGATTCTCTTCTGCTCATAAATGAATGTCTTGATCTAATATGTGAAACTAGGAAGCTAGATGAGTTGAGAATAGAAAAGCTTGCTAGAGATAATATTGAAGTTTGTTTTGACAAGAACTATCTTTGTGCTTCAATTGATCTTGAGTATGAGTTTTTGATGCTTAATGAACCTAGACCTCTTCTTGAACTTGCTGATTTAGGGGATGAACTTGATGTGGATATGCTCTTGCTTAGGATAGAAAACTCCCTTGTCAAAAATTATCATGAGAATGTGAGCATTGTGTATTACTTGATTGATGGAGATAGAGTTGACTACTTTGTTAAACCCTTGTTTGAGCCTGTAGTTGACTGTGTGTTTCCACCATATGCATTTGATTCTCATGACCATCTGAACCTCAAGGAGCATTTCATAATTCATGTCACATCTTTAGTGAAGCTCTTTGAGGAAAAATCTGTCTATTTTCTATAGATAGTAGTGTGCTCCTTTGCATACTTGGTTCCTTGTTCTTGTAGGAGAAGGACCAAAGGTGCATTGGCTCAACCTTTTGATACCTATGATTAACAAGCACACAAAGTCAAGCTAAAGACTTAAAACAAGCTCACTTGGGAGGAAATCTCATGTTTATCCATTGTATATATATATATATATTTTTTATCTTTTCTTTTTAGGTTATTTAATAAGCATGGTTGAGGTTTTTTAGGTCAAGTCTTACTTACCATGGCTGATGTGAAGCATTGTGACTCTAGACACTTGCCTTCTCCGCTTCAGCCCATGTCTACAAGTGAAATAAATCTGAGGCCAAGGGTCCTCTACCACCCAATTCAGCCAATAACTTCAAGTAAGTGTCACTCCAACCTTGTACATATTTAGTTTTCATGTTTATTTCTTTCCCTTGGATCTCTTCTTTGAGCTTACTTTCACACAAGAGACTGTGTGAAGTAAGTTTGGGGGAGAGTCTACTATCTCACATCATTTTCTGTTTTGTTTACTTGTCACGAGTCTCATGCATTGCATTGTGAATACTTATTTGCATAGAAAATCCATAAAATTTTGATTTTTTTTCGAAAATCCATAAAATTTTGATTTTTTTCGAAAATCTTCATGTAGTTTCACTTGATCCATTTGCATCTTTAGGATTGAGTCTAGAAGCATTTAGATTGCATTTATGCATTGAGAGAAACCTTGTAAAGAACACATGTCTAGAACTCAATTTGACATCCTAGCTAAACATATCAAGTAGCTTAAGCATCTCTTGAAAAAGCTTGTAAGCTTCGAGCCTTGAAAACTCTTCTTGAAACATGTTGTTTGCTTGATGATTGACATTGTTCTTGAAACCAACTCCAAATGAACTATGGTTTAATGAACTTAATCTCTCTTGCATATCGGCATTTGCAAACTTGATCATGGATATTATACACATTTGGGTTATCTTTCTCTCTTTGTACCAATCTTTGTTAACCCAAATGGCACTTCATACCCATTAACCCTCACCATTCTTTGAAACCAACATTAATTTGCTTGAGTGAGGTATTTTATTGATAGCATGTCATGTGCAAAATTTTAAGAGTATTAAGAGCGACAATGAGTTGCTCTCATCTTTGGCTAGCATTAGGACCTCATTTAGGCTAGCCTCTAGGATGGTTGTTGGGTTTGTGAACTTAAATTCTTTTGATCTTGGGATTGGATGTGAGTAAAAGTGAAAAGAAATGAACCAAAAAGAGTGAGAAAAGGAAAGAAAGCCACTAGGGATTTTTTATTTTTTTTTTAAAAAAGGCTCTTGTGTCTAGAAATAGAATCCCCTTTAGAATTAAAAAAAAACATGAAAAGAGTGGGAAAAAGAAAAAATAAAAGAGCTGAGTGAATAAAAAGAAAAAGAAAAAAAAAAGAAAATCCCTAGTTGGCTAAAATAAGAAATGAGAATGTGTTCATTGGGTGAAAGATGAAAGTGAGTGTATCTTTAGGTTTTGGGATGATGAAAAGAAGAAGGGTAGAGCTTGAAATCATTTAGGAAAATGGTAGAATGATGAGAACAAGTCATTGTATGCATGAATTGCTCCTTTTCTTAGATAAATTTTGCATAATGTTCTTGCTCCTATTCTTGAGTGTTAGTCACCATAAAAGATGCATTTGAAAACCCTTGCTTCACATTAGACCATTTTAACTCACCAAGCCAAATGATTGAGATCATGTGCCTATTTGCAAGAATTCACCTTGTGTGTGTGTGTTTTAATAAATGTGAGAGTTGGCTAAGGAACTTGTTAGTTGATGAGTATTGCAACTTGAGTAGAGGCATAAGAGTATGAATAGGCCTAGAGAAGCTAGAGTATAATAAAGGAGTTGCTCAGGCTATTTGCTATGTTTTCTTTGGGATGTCATATTGAAGGCTAGAAAGTGTTTCTTTTGGTTATAAGTTCCCAATTTTTAATATCTCTCTCTTGATTGTTTTTAAAGTTTACTTGTGGACAAGTAAAGGTCTAGTTTGAGGGAGTTGATATCTCTTGATTTTGATGGGTTTAAGATCCATATTTTAGCTTATTATGTTCATTCTAGGTTGCATATAGGTCTTTATGTTGCATTTGCATCAATATTTGCATATCATAGGGTATGGAGTGCACAATTAGAAGTTTGGGATGAAATTCGAGGGTCAAATTGTATCTATTGGAAGTTTTGGGTCCAATCTGATGTTAACAAGAAGTCAGGCATCAATGCTGCAAATTCAAAACTCTCGGTTGGGTTAAATTGCACAATCAAAAGTCCAGGGGCCAATTCGAGAGGATGTTTCTGACTATTCAAGAGTGTTGGGGTTAAATCGTAAATATGCAAAAGAAGAAGGACCAGATGTGCAAAAACCAAAGAGATCTCCATTGATGGAGATGCACGAGCTCGACTCCGGAGCTGGACGACGATGGCTGCGGCGGTGGAGGAGCTCACCGTGTTTGGTCCGGTGACGTCGTGGCGATGGAGGAGAAGCTCGGGATGATCTTTTCACGATGGAGAATCTTGATTCCACGGTGGAGACTTCGGCTCGGGCTTGATTCGGCGAGAAAGAAGGAGTCTTGAGCTCGAGTATGTGCAGGTTTGGAGCGGTTTACGGCAACGACACATCGACGTCATCGGGAAATTCTACTTCAAAGATCAAGCGTTGCAGCGGCCGAGTGGAGCGGTCAAGTGAACCCGCTGGAAAAAGACCCATGTCCCTGTCCAATATCGACTTGATGGAGCGGTCAAAGGTAACCGCTGTGGTCTCGGAGCGGTTTTGTGGAGCGGGAGAAAGAAGCCGCTCGGTAAATCCATTTGCGAAATTAAATTATTGACCGGTTTAGTCCGGTTTGACTTTGGTTTGTGAAGTCAAACCAGCTCGAGTTTAACCACTCTATAAATAGATTTAGACCTAAAAATCTTGGACTTATCTCATTTTCTCTCAAGACTTTGTCTAAACTTGTAAAAGCTTGAATCTTTCTATAATCTAAGGAAATACTTCATCTTATAATAATTGTGTTTCTCTTGCTCATTAACATGATTAGCCTTGATCCTTACATGAGTTTAAGGTTTCTCATGGAGATTATTGAGTAGACATATTTTGGATTCATGGGTTAAGGTAGATTAGGGTGATTAAGCTAGATCTAAGGTGTTTTAGTATAGATCCATCTTGATCCTTGCTAGTAGAGTGCTTTTAATGCAACTCTAGAGTTGGCCTCTCTAAAGTTGAGCTCTAGGCATTTCATACCCGGAAGGTGTTTGATGAAATGCCTGAACCAACTCACCTAAGCTTTTAACATTCTTTACCAAAGGAATTTGTTGTTAAAGGTGTTAAGATGGCTAGTAGACTTGAGATTAATGATTACTTAGATAACATTCAACCAAAGGAATTTCATGCTTGAGTTATCTAGGTAAATGAGCATTCATCTAGGGATAGAGTTTGTTTATTATTGTGTCTAGGCCTAAGGTAAATAGATTGATTGAAATTTGATACCTTTAGATTGAAACTTGATCACTTTATATCAATTATCCTTACCCATGAATCCATCCTTAGTATTTGAAAGTTCTTGCACTTATTTCTTGATTGGATTTGAGATCACCTTGTTTATATTTATAGGATATTAGCTTGTTACAAATCATCCATCTTCTTGTTTGCTTAGATTAGGAAAGCTTGTGTATTCTTGGTGTTATAGGTCACTAGTTCCTTGTGGATTCGATCCTAAAATGCTACAATGACATACCATTCGATTGTGGTATTGTTGGCACATTAGGTTAATTGGTGTGTGTGTAAACGCGTAATCAGGTACTAAACTAGTTCAATTTCAAAACACCAAATCAGAACAAAACAATGAATTTAAAAACCGAACCAAATACAAGCAAGAGAATGAAGGAGTATGCTGGTTTTATGGGCTAGAAATTGATCTAAACATTAAAATCCTAAGATTAGAAGATGGGCTTTATATGTGAGAAGATTTTTGAATATTAGCACACGCTTCCATGTTTAAGGTCCGTTAAAGGTCCAAACAAGGGGAAGTAATGAAATCTATTGTTGCGGTGATGAGGCAACTAGAATATTTAGCTCATGATTGCACAAAAAAAAAAAAAAAAAATTTAGCTCATGCAATACGTTGAACAACTTGCATCGCATCTACTACCCCTGCGTTTAATCAATCTAATTTCCAAGCCTCTAAACTTTGTTTAAGATTATAGGATAGACATAACAGCTTTTGTAACTACTAACTATTTGTCACGGGCACAAGCCGCGTAAGTTGGAATGAGCCGTGGAAAGAAACAGTGAATCTGCGCGGCAACCACGTGGCAGACATGCTATCAAGTGGGCATTGGATCTTTGTCTGTCTGGGTCCACCATCCGAGGGTCGTCAAAGACGTTAAAGTCAAACTGGCTAACTATTCGGTTCACACGGTCACATCCAATGAGACAAAAGGGTTAATTGCTAAACAATCATACTAGGACACACCACACCAAGGCACTTTCCTTCTGCCTTTAGTTTCGCTTTTGTCCTGGATTACCAAATTATCATCAACTCGTTCTAGAAAACAATATCTTTTACTGTCGATTATATATTTTAATTTTTCTAAAAAGGACTCAGTATGCCAGTATGCCATGTTCTATGTCCATTTAAGTAGAATTGTTAATTTTGTTCGTTTCCACAAATATCATTGAGATGAGAGTCTGTATTTTGTAAACTATTTCAAATAAGAAAACGTTGATATATTCTCTCAGCATGTTTAGAAATATTATTTGGAATAACAGACAAATATTTTCTTAAATAGCAATGCAAAACTTTTTTCTTCTCTAATTTCTTAAATATTGGAGTTATGTTCAGTCAGAAAAAAAAAAACTGGAGTAATGTAGATAATACGATTCTATAATGAGCCCAGGAACAGGATCCTTCATGGATTTAGTTTGTATTTTTATTCAAAATTCAAGAAACCATCACACATTCACACCACACACTGCTTGCACGAGTAATCAGTAACAAGCAGAGGGTAACACAGCAGTGTGCAAGGGTAATTGGTAACTAGGAAAATCTGTGTGTTTTTTTTCTTTCTAGATAGTACTAGTAGTCTGAAAATCTTTAGAACCAGTGTGATTAGTCACATACTTAAAAGTATTGTTTAATCTAAATCACAGTTATTGCTTGTAAATCTAAAATCCGATTGGTAATTCAAAAAATCATACTACCATGGTTAACCGACCAGAGTCTATGCTTGACTTCCAAGTCACATGATCAATTTAGTATTTCATTAAAACCTAAGTGAGCCGAGCCTAGCCTCGCTCCCACACCAGCTACAATTCTACATCGAGAACAACAATGTTGACGTCAGATCCAACGGCTGAGAGCGACCGAACACCCTATCTTTTCTTACTTCATCATATCTGTCTTCGTAGTACCAAAAAGAAACAATATATAAATAACAAATACTAAAACGTAACGATAAAGAGAGAAAGAGAAGCTCGAAAACTGATAAAAAAAAAGAAGAAGAAGGAGAGAGGCAGGAGACTGATCCACCATTAATGCCACCACTACCCAACGGCAACGCCTTTTCTCACACTCTCTCATGTTGAGACTTGAGAACCAATAGAATAAAAAGGTGAGTATGAAGAACATGGTTGGTCAAAATACTTTTGTGTGGATAAAAATTGTGCAAAATCTTTTCTTTTCACATTATGATATCTTTTCCAGCTTCTACTTGATTAAAAGTTTGTACCTTTTTATTGTCTCAAGTGTGATATATAGCTGGAGATTGCTTAAAGGTTCCCATTTTTGGTTCTCTCTACAGAATCACCACACAATCATGGGGGCTTGCTTGAGTGCTCAGGTCAAAGCTGAGAGCCCAGGTAAAACACATTTACTTGCCTTTGTCTCATCTTAAACTATAAGACTTGCTTACATTCCCTCTGTGGATGCAAAGGTTCTTAGATTTGCTCTGTTTTCACCTGAAAGTGTTAGACTTTGCTCTGTTTTTGCCTGAAAGTGTTAGACTTTGCTCTGTTTTCTTTGGTGGGTTTTGTAGGGGCGAGTCCAAAGTTCAAAGATACTGGTAGTCTTGGGAGTAAGGGTTCATCTGTGTCTGTAAGACCAACCCCTCGAACTGAGGGAGAGATCTTACAGTCTCCAAACCTCAAGAGTTTCAGCTTTGCAGAGCTCAAATCCGCAACTAGGAACTTCAGACCAGACAGTGTGCTTGGTGAAGGTGGATTCGGTTGTGTCTTCAAAGGATGGATTGATGAGAAGTCTCTCACGGCAACAAAACCAGGCACTGGTTTGGTTATTGCTGTTAAAAAGCTTAACCAAGATGGTTGGCAAGGTCACCAGGAGTGGCTGGTATAAATTAAAATCCTAAATAATAAATAATAAATAATAAATAAACTAACTTTTGGTTTATTGTTATTCATGATGATGGTTATATGATTTTGCAGGCTGAAGTGAATTACCTAGGCCAGTTCTCTCATGGACACCTTGTGAAGCTGATCGGTTATTGCCTAGAGGATGAGCACCGTCTTCTCGTTTACGAGTTCATGCCACGTGGTAGCCTAGAGAATCATCTTTTCAGGAGTATGTCTTCCTTATTCTTAATGACTCTTATGGCTTTGTTTGTGATGTTTATGAATATTTTTGTGTCACAGGGGGTTTGTATTTCCAATCGTTATCTTGGAAACTTAGGTTGAAAGTTGCTCTTGGTGCTGCAAAGGGACTTGCTTTCCTTCACAGCTCCGAGACAAGAGTGATATACAGAGACTTCAAGACTTCTAACATCCTTCTTGATTCGGTATTTTAAGTTTTTTTTTCACTCATTTGTTTATTGTGAAAATTTCAAGCTTTATGATAAAAGACCGTATCTTGGATGGTTGCAGGAGTATAACGCAAAGCTCTCTGATTTTGGGTTGGCTAAGGATGGGCCAGTAGGAGATGAAAGTCACGTCTCTACACGTGTCATGGGTACACATGGATATGCAGCTCCTGAGTACCTCGCAACCGGTACGTGTCAAGTTCTTTCTTTTCTGGTCAAATCTTTTTTTCTTTGGTTGGCTTTGTCTTGCGAGTGTTTAAAAAATTGGTTTAGGCCTAGGTTTTGTCTTGTGAGTGTTTAAAAAATTGGATCTAAATAAATTTTTCTAGACAATTTATTTTGAAAAATCGATCTAGACTTTGAAAAAAATGATTTAGTCTAAACAATAATTTTCATTGCATATAAAGCGTCTAACCACTGTCTAGCTAATTAACCACTTTTGCATTTTTTCTTAGGTCATCTAACAACAAAGAGTGATGTCTATAGCTTCGGGGTTGTACTTCTGGAGCTGTTGTCTGGTCGTCGAGCCATGGACAGAAACAGACCATCGGGAGAGCGGAACCTTGTGGAGTGGGCTAAACCATACCTTGCCAACAAAAGAAAGATATTCAGAGTAGTTGATAATCGTCTTCAGGACCAGTACTCTATGGAAGAAGCATGTAAAGTGGCTACTCTGTCTCTGAGGTGTCTTACTACAGAGATTAAGCTTAGACCAGATATGAAAGAAGTGGTTTCTCAACTTGAGCATATTCAGTCTCTAAATGCTTCTAGAGGAGGAAACGTGGATAGGACAGAGAGAAGAGTGCGTAGGAGAAGTGACAGTGTTGTTACCAAAAAACCTGATGCAGGTTTTGTTAGGCAGACCGCTGTGGGCTGTACAGTTGTCGCTTATCCTCGCCCATCTGCTTCGCCGCTGTATGTCTGAAGAGTAATAACACGTCTGTGTTCTTGCTTAAGCTTTTGCAGAACATGTAAGTTCCTATATTATGTCATGTCTTGGATTTGGTTGTACACTTGTCTGTTAGTGCAAGAATTCAGTTCATAATACAGTCCATCTCTGCTTACAGGACAACAAACAATTAATTTTGATCTTTGTAACATGAGGTTACATTGACACATGGATAAGTTAGCTTCCATATATGCTTTTTATTGATATCTTCTGCTCCTATGTTCCCGAAAGTAAGATTTTTTAAAGTTTTCACTTTTAGTAAAAATATAATAAATATTATATAATTTAATTTACAATTTATTTTTTAATACAATTTTTAATAACCATCTACCAATAAAATTTAATCTATTCACAATTATTTTTTTTCAAAAGTATACAAAAGTACCTTTAAAATATATAAAATCTATTTTTGTGGAACAAGAATAAACTCCATAAAATCTTTATTTCGGAAACTGAGGGAGTATTTGTTAGGAGTATATTCTCTTCAATTACATAAAGAAAATGAGAATCGGTTAATATTTCCAGTAAACTAGGTTGGACGATAGGAATGAACACATGCACGAAGCTTCGAAAGAAAAATGTTGTGACACAATAAGCAACGAAAAAAAATGAACGTAGCAAGTGAAGACTAACGTGCCTTGGGGTTCACATCAGTACCAAAGCTCTAGTTAATTTCGAGGGCTCTTGTTGCGTCTCTGTTTCTTGTTCTCTTGTTTTCAGATATGAGACGCTCCTTTACTTTAGCCCACGATCACGAACTACATGTGACATATTTGGTCTTTCTAAAGAAGACGGATTGATTCACGCATGTCAAAGCTAATTCAAGAAAGTGATGAGCCTATTTTAAATCATATGAACTGTTCTCAACATCTGAGCATGCAATATAAGTTAGCTCATATCAGTTTGTACATAGTACCAGGTCCATCCAATATGTGATATTAGTTTTAGTTTATATTGATAATTTTAATTACCTATGAAAATTCCGAGACTTCATAAACCTTTTGAAATCTTGTAAAAGTTTCCAAAAAGCTTTCAGAATTTTTCTGAAAACTCTTATAACTTTTCTGAAATTTTTGATAATTCTTGTTATATATATATATAGTTACGATTTATGAACAACATTCATCAACTAAAAATTTTCTTGTGTTTGGACGATAACAATTTCTTTAAAACCGGGGAAAATACTAGTTGTTATTTTCCAAAAAATAGATTTAAACAAATTAAGTATCGCAAATTCAACTATATATCCCTTATTTTTAACATTTGCCGTTACTCTGGCAACATCATGACTGGGCCTTTCTATAATCTAATGATGTATTAGAAAAAGACTAGAAAGTCTTGAAAACAAAGAGTCTAAAAGGCGAAATGGTTAATCGCGAGCACGATCTGAATTAATTTATTTATATTGATATTCGTTTTATTAAAAATGACTCAAACACTACAAGAAAACATCGGTATTCTGACGGACATTCCGACGGAAAATGAAATCCTCGGAATTTCCCGAGGAATTTCCTCGGAATATACCGACGGAATTCCGAGGAAACATCAATCCGTCGGAATATTCCGAGGAAATTCCGACGAACTAGTGATCGATCGATGCGTTTTTGGACATATACCCATCGATCGATCACATTGTTACGCTTTGGTCCATCATAGTGATCGATCGATGCGTTTTTGGACATAAATACATCGATCGATCCGTTTATAAAAAAACATTCGAGATTTTGAAACCCCAAACACTAGTTCCTCAGAATTTCCTCGGAATATTCCGAGGAAATTCCGAGGAACACTTGATATCCTTGATCGATCGATGGGATGATCTCATCGATCGATCACATTGTTACGCTTTGGTCCATCATAGTGATCGATCGATGCGTTTTTGGACATAAATACATCGATCGATCCGTTTATAAAAAAACATTCGAGATTTTGAAACCCCAAACACTAGTTCCTCAGAATTTCCTCGGAATATTCCGAGGAAATTCCGAGGAACACTTGATATCCTTGATCGATCGATGGGATAATCTCATCGATCGATCACATTGTTACGCTTTGGTCCATCTTAGTGATCGATCGATGCGTTTTTGGACATAAATACATCGATCGATCCGTTTATAAAAAAACATTCGAGATTTTGAAACCCCAAACACTAGTTCCTCAGAATTTCCTCGGAATATTCCGAGGAAATTCTGAGGAAGAAAAGGGTTTCCTCGGAATTCCCTCGGAATATTCCGAGGAAATTCCGAGGAAATAGGGTTTTTAAACCGAAAACAACGTTTTGCGGTTTGAATAACACCTATATAACCCTTATTAAGTGTCTTACGTTCATTATGAAGTCAAAAATTTGTTCATTACCCTATAATAAACACTTTTCCGATTGTATGAACGAAATCTCCACAACATAAGAGAAACACTTATACACTTTAATGAACGGTAAAGGGAATACTTACAATTCGTTTTGAAATTTGTTATTTCATGGTTTATGCTCATCTATACAAATAATCTTCAATGGTATGCATTACAATTGTATAAGAAATGAAATACGGCAAAAAAAATTGATGTTTTGAAACCCCAAACACTAGTTCCTCGGTATTTCCTCGGAATATTCCGAGGAAATTCCGAGGAACAATATAAATTAATAGAAATACATGCACAGGATATTCTTTTTCCTCGAATTAATGAAAATATTCCGAGGAAATTCCGACGGATATTTAAGTGGCCGTCGGAATT
This sequence comes from Brassica napus, assembly GCF_020379485.1. Taxonomy (NCBI): domain Eukaryota; kingdom Viridiplantae; phylum Streptophyta; class Magnoliopsida; order Brassicales; family Brassicaceae; genus Brassica; species Brassica napus. The sequence goes on along the minus strand of NC_063448.1, from coordinate 2,874,479 downwards.
TCCTCGGAATATTTTCATTTAACCGGGCAAACAAGCCGCCAAATATTTCGCGAAAATTAAAATTGAAAATACTGAGGGAATTCCGACGGAAAATATCCGTCAGACCCAAGGTTTTATAAACTCGAACCGCATCTTCTTCCCCATTTCTCTCTTCTTCCCCATTTCTCTCTTCTTCCTCTCCGGCGATCTCTCTCTCCTTCCGGCGTTCTCCACCTTCTCTCGCGACGATCTCTCCGGCGAATCCTTTCCATTCCTTTACAAATCATGTAAGAACCTTATCCCACTCTCTTAGGTCCTATTTGTTAGGTTTTTAAGTAGATTTGATGATTTTAGAAGTTTTTTGATAGATTTTTGTTAGGGTGATTGGGTAGGATTGTGATTTGTTGTGTAATAGGTTTAGAATTGTGATTTGGTTGTGTTGAATTGATTTAGAATTTTTTTTATAAATTGTTTATTATTTTTGTATTTACAAAACGTTTATATAAATTCGATTTTACAAAACGTTTTTGTATATAAATTCGATTTTTGGATTTATAAAAGATGATTTCATATTTATAAAAATATTTATATTTATTAAAACTAATTTTGCATTTATAAAACATTTTTTTTTATTTATAAACACTATTTTTTTTATTTTTTTATTTATAAAAACTATTTTTAAATATACAATACGTTCTTTGTATATAAATTCGTTTTTTGGATTTATAAAAGATGATTTCATATTTTAAAATTAATTTTGTATTTATAAAACATTTTTTGATTTATAAACACTATTTTATTATTTTTTGTATTTATAAATACTATTTTGTATTTATAAAAAGATGATTTCATATCTATAAAAATATTTATATTTATTAAAACTAATTTTGTATTTATAAAACATTTTTTTTATTTATAAACACTATTTTATTATTTTTTGTATTTATAAAAACTATTTTGTATTTATAAAAAGATGATTTCATATTTATAAAAATATTTATATTTATTAAAACTAATTTTGTATTTATAAAACATTTTTTTATTTATAAAAACTATTTTATTATTTTTTGTATTTTAAATATGTTTTCTATTTCAATTTTAATTTTATATTTTTGAATTTCAATTTAAAAAAATAAATTTATAATTTTTTTTTTGAATTTTGGAAATATTCCGAGGAAGTGTATCCCTCGGAATATTCCGACGACATATTCCTCGGAATATTCCGAGGAATTTCCGACGAAAAAAGTCCTCGGAATATTCCGAGGAAATGAATTTCCTCGGAATTCCGTCGGAAATTTCCGAGGGATTTCCGAGGAAAGATGAATTTCCGAGGAGTTATTTCCGAGGACTTTTTTCGTCGGTATGTCGTCGGAATAGCGTTATTCCGACGACATACCGACGATTTTTTCCCTCAGTATGCTGCTGTTTTCTTGTAGTGAAATGTCAACTTAGATCGGATAAACCATAGCATTGACTATCTAGGGTTTCTTTTCCCATTTTTTAACAACATTATCACCTTGATTTCTCAGTTTCAGTGATCATTCAGAGCGCATAACATTCAGAGCGCATAACATCCGGAGCGAACAGAAGGAGCGGCCCTGGTAGAATCAAATGTTACATGCAACTACAAGTGCTGTGATATATGCTCAAGCTCAACAATGAATATGGTATAAACGAAAATGATGTAGCCCATATATATATACTTTTTAATATATTAATTACCACATCAAACTTACTATCAAAACAAACGTCTACTTAAAGAGTACTTCATTGCTTGACTGATTTAGGGGTGTTCAATCCGGATATCGGTTCGGTTTAGGTTCGGTTTTTTCGGTTTTCGGTATTTCGGTTAGTAAAATATAACTATCATTTTAAATCTATATTTACTTCGGTTCGGTTCGGTTTATATACCGTCGGTTTTCAGTTTATTCAGTTTTATACCAAAAAACATAATTATTTAGTTTGAGATCATATTATATGATTTTTAGAGTCATATTGTCAACACAGTCATTTATTAAAAATATATTACATGTTCAAATAAATGAACAAAAAAGTAAAAATGCTTCTACCATCAAATAAAATAATCAAATCTATAACTAAAATCAAAGCTTGAAATTTTGAAAATAAAAATATGAAACAAAACAGAAACATGAAAGAAAAGTTTTTTCACTCTTCCATATTTAGTGTTCATTAAAGTCATGTTTTTTCAATTGAACAAGAAACTCTGTTTATTTACAAATAAGAAAAAAGTTGTGAATTTTTTTCATTAATTATTGTAAGACTTAGAAAATAAGATGTCTGAATTGCGATGTATTGTTATTTACATGTTTCTACTTTTAATCGGTTTTGTTCGGTTTATTCGGTTATATACCAAACCATATCCAAATCCTACGGTTTTATAAAATTATATCCATTCGGTTTATATGGTATATACCAAAACCAAACCATATTGTTTATTTCGGTTCGGTTCGGTTCGGTACGGTTCGGTTTTACCATATTAAAGAGCCCTAATTTATATAGAAAATTGTACGACCAAAAACTGTTTTTGTAGATTTATTACCAAACTTATCGGAAAACAATACGCCTACACGAACGAGATTAAATTCACCTCTCCTCTCCTGTTATTACCGATCAAAATACCACCTAGATAATAATAAAATAGATTAATTTTATTTAAAAAAATCTGAAATAATTGAAAAAAAATTATAACGCCAATTTTAATAATGCTAACGCCACTAACTAAACCTTAAACTTTAAATCTATACCCTAAACCCCAAACTCAAATCCTAAACCCTAAACCCAAACCCTATATCCTAAACCCAAATCCTAAATCTTAAACCCAAACCGTAAACCCTAAACCATAAACCAAAACCCCATATCATAAACTCAAATCATAGACTCTAAACTCAAACCATATATCCAAACCTAATCCCTACACCCTAAACTCAAATTGTAAACCCTGAACTCAAATCCTATATCCTAAAGGTTTGGATTAATGTTGATGTTGTTTCTTTAGGGTTTAAGATTTGGGTCTAGAGTCTAGGTTTGGGTTTAGGATCTAGGGTTTGAGTTTAAGGTCTATGGTTTGAGTTTAGAGTTTACGGTTTGGGTTTAAGATATAGGGTTTGGGTTTAGAGTTTGAGTTTAGAATTTAGGGTTTAGGGTTTAGATTTAAGGTTTAAGGTTTAGAATTTAAGATTTAGGGTTTAGTTAGTGGCGTTAGCGTCATTAAAATGAGAGAAATTACCTAGAATGACTCAAATCATACACGTAATTACTAGATTAACTCATAAACTTTTTGTAATTATTAGACTAAAGCACATGGCAACCGAAAATACCAAAAAACCAGTCTCTCTTTCATTTTTTCACGAGATTGCCATCAGAAATTATTAACAGGAAAATGTTTTTTTTTTATAAAGAAAAACAAAACCTTTTGATCAAGACTGGAGAAAGTCGTCTCCTTCGTTTGCGACAACACCAAATCGGACACCTCTCTTTCACTTCCGCCTCCGACAACTTCTTCTCTGCCAGAGCCGCCTTCCATTTCGTCACCTCCACCCGAATCGCCATCGTCTCTGTAAGACAAGAGGAACCCTGAATCCGATTTCACCTCTGTCTCCGCCTTTAAATCGAAGAGACGAAACAATTGCTCGTTTTCAACCAAGAGTGATTTCAAGGTAAAATCCCGTGTCTTTCTTTAACCCTCAATCGATTTTCAGAGCTTTAACCCTCAATCGATTTTTAGGGATTGTGTTCTGTTAATGAAAGTATCGTGCTTTGAATGAGTAAAACTATGTGTCTTCTAGATCTTGAACTTGAAGTTACTACTTGTTTCGTGTCTTCTTTGCTTGTTCGATGTTTGTATTAGAAAATGATTATATAGATCTTTGGTTGGCTTCATAGGGTGTGATAGTTTTGCAGGGATGGAGACCATACATGAGCGTTGTGGCCAGTTTACCGACAACCCCGTTCTTCTAAATTGACCAGGATAGGCTAGTCTGATCTTTATAAATTTATACAATTATACCTTGCATCAAGCTCTGTACACTATGCGGATATTCACTTACTCTGCATTCATATGTGCCTCTTTCTGGTCGGGCAAGCGCTTGGACTTTCAACAGAGTGGTCTCATCATCCTCTGTATTCTCCTGGTTAGACGAACAAATAAACCAAATCAGTTGCTTGTGTTTCTGAGTTTGCTCTTTCTCAAGAATATATGTTGTGCAATAATACGTGTGAAAACAGGAGGATTAGAGGTTCTGGATGGTGTGGAGAAAGTATTGGTTGGTACTTGAGTCGGGATGGATTACGCATTACCTCAACATGTCAATGCCTTATGGAGATTTTCCATTGCAGACACTCCAGGGATAAGTTCTCCTAAGAACAACCTTAGGCCTCTCTGAGTTCAACCCAATACTCTTTAACTTTGCTTCTTGTTCTCTGTAAATAGACATCTACATGTTTGCACTCTTTAGTGTATGTATAGTGTTTATTTAGAAGTGGAAATACCGTTAAGGTATTGGGTGGAAAGTGGAAGTCGGTTATTAAATACTTCGTCGGTTATTAAATTCTCGACAAATTGTAAACCTGAGACAAATCGATAAAGAACAAATTTCTCAACCGTTTGATTGAGTTGTTCATGAACAATGCTATTATTTGCAGCTTTAACCTGTAAACAAGATGAAGAATGAGAACAAAACATTATAGGTACAATTAGGTTTCAACGTTAACACGGTTTGGCCTTTTGACCATTAGTATTGTTTGACCGACCCAAACAAATCATTTCCTCCGTACCTCAACAAGCAAAATCATTCCTTCGTAACAAGATGTATTTTTTTTTATAAAAGTGATACATGTAAATCATTCTCTGTGTAACGTAACAAGATGATCTTATATAAATGGTGCATGCGATATTTTTTTCTATTGACTTGTGCATGTCAGAAGTTAACGTCAATTTCAAAAATTTAAACATAATTCTGATTTTAGTTACACTAGAAATAAACCGGATTTGAAACTAAAGAAAACCAAATTTAATTCAAAATTAAACTAAGTTTGGTTTATTCAAACCCGGATTTCCTTATAAAAATCTGCCCCTTCATAAATAAAAAAATCTGACATAGAAATTTAAGTCTAACACAAAACTCTACAATTTATAATAAATCTGTTACCTCGTTTGGTAGATTTATCCTTAAAAATCTGTTTTCAACTTAAATCGAACAAACAACTCTGTCGTATAAACAAATCTGCCATTTTAAAGAAAATCTGACACCACTCTCTTGACAGATTTTATTTTCTAAACCGATTTAATTAGCAGAGTTAATATCCGGCAGATTTATTTTTTTGAAAATAAATGTGCCAGCGATCAATTATTAATGGCACTTTTGTAATTCTGTTTTTTGATATAACTATGGAGAAGGGTAATTTCGACCAGAAAAATATTCTAATAAATTTATAAAAATATGAGTTATTTTAGTAATAATCCAATAAATTTGTGTCACTTTAGTAAACTTCCCTTAAAATAAGCATCATTATCTTTTTTCAATTATTTTAGATTTCTTTTTAAAAAAATAATGTATTTTATTCTTAATTTATGTGGCATTTTGATTGGTAATAAGAAGGGAGGTGAATTTAATGGTTAACCTTAGGGGTCAACGTAAGTTTTGTTCTTTTTCATATATTGTTGATTAATGATTGAATTTTTTTTTCTTCTTGAAAATATTATAGGCTGGATGACGAAGAAAAGAGAGGCGTGAATCTCTTCTTCTATATAGCTGATGAAAGTGGCAAAGTTCTAAATTTAGGGCTTCAAGGCAGTTCTACCCTGGTTTGCGGTTCACGTGAAGTAGATGTAGGAAACTGGCAGTTGCACTTAAAGTCAGAGGTAGCTTTTTCCTTAATTTGTAGTGGTCTTCAGAGATCATAGGATTCTAGTTACTTCCTTCGCTGGAAACAAGTGTTCTAACTGTTTTAGCTTCTCCTTATTTGCAGACTCCTGGTCTCGTAAGTCATTATTGCGGGTTCAAGACGGCCAACTCTGTCAATCTATCTGATCTTGTTCAGAAAAACCTGACTGTTAGTGATATTCTCAATTTTGCAGGTCTTTCATATATATATATACTATTGTAAAGACCACATGTGCTTACATGCCTCTCGGCTAGTATATTTTCAGGAAAATATGTTTGGGCAAGTTAAACTCTCTGACACTGCGGAGGATGATTCCAACGTTTATGTTTTTCAGGTAAAACAGTCTTTATCAAGATATATATATACATGGTTATTTAAGAATAAAACCATCCCACATTTACTCATATGGATCCTATGATTTAACTGTTGCCATGCAGATTTCCACTATGAGCCAGTTCTCTACTATAGATATTGCCTTCATATCTGGGATAGATGAAAAAACTGCCGATATGGAGGATCGTACAAACACTCTTACAGGTTTTTCAAGCCTGGCACCTTCGAGCATATATTGATGTTATGATAGTGATGGATTGATTGATGACATTTTCCTAAACACAATAAACTTTTGTATAATCATTTTAATTTTGTTGTGTGCACTTGTATATTATTATGCATATCTATTTTGATTAGCTATAGTAATGATATTAGTTATCCGGTGCATTTTCCTAACTTTCCATTTTCAATCCATGTAGGTTCGCAACTCACTACTCTACTTGCAGAGAAACATGTAGCATTTGATGAAAAATTCAGGGAATGCTTCAACCTTTCTGAAGAGGTTTGATTCTACTCATAAGTTTCTTAGCGCTAGCGTTATATAGTCAATGATTTAGTGTAAATATGCCAATCTCTGTGATCATGTGATTCTAGAATGACGCTAAAACTTTGGAAGTTGGTAAAGCTGCCATTGGGAACATGCTTGGAGGCATTGGTTACCTCTATGGTCAATCAAAAGTATATTACCATAAAAGTAAGCATCATTTCTTGCACTATTGGCCAGCTGAGCTGTACACAGCAGTTCCATGCCGATCCAAACTTCCATGGGGACAATTGTCGGATGAAGGTTTCCATCAAATGTTGATCTGGTTCGTTGATATCATGACTAAAATATCTTAATAAAGTCTTTTAAATCATCCTGTGGAGTGCTCATGTGTGAGGTTGATTTAGGCGTTGGGATTTCCGCATAACCTTGGACATTGTTGGACACTGGTTAGACCTAATGAACGTGGAAGGATGGATTCCACGTGAGCAAATATTGGGCCTTGAAGCTCTAAGGTTGTTATATATATAGTGCTTATCAATAATGTTTCTATTTACTTATCAGTATGTATATCTAATAACAAGAGTTTCTAACTGCACTAAGATTAAGCACGACCACGTTCAGTACCCGGATGTTGTCAATCCACCTACACTACTTTTGGTGTTATGTGGTAATAAGTTTTTCTTATGTTATTGATTTCATTCTGTTCCTTAAACAAACTTAATATTTCACCAAGATTGATAGTGTTCCACCTAGCTAAGATGCTTCCAGTTTGAGAGGATGAGAACAAGGTTTCAAGATTGAATCAAACTCCATGTTGACATTTTCTTGTTTTTTTTCTTACTCTTTTTCGAAGATCTGATAATTAATTGGGATAGACGAAAAGAAATTTAACGACGAAGAAAGCGCAGAAATCGTGTCGTTCCTAGAAGCATGGTTCCAGTGGTTATACACTTCCCAAAAATGTAATAACATGGACGCCTTTAAATTTTTGTGTTACGTGTTTCTAGCGTTTACTATTTTTTTTTTGATAAGTATGTGAATTTTCATTAATGAATAATGATACATGAGATATATTTGATTGTTTGACAAAAAAATATATATATACTCCCTCCGTTTCATGTTAAGTGTCGTTTTAGAAAAAAAATTTCGTTACAAAATAAATGTTGTTTTCGATTTTCAATGCAAAATTTATTAATTTTATGCAAAATTTATTTTTCTATTGGTTGAAATATGGTTAGGTGTATAGGTAATAGTGTTTTTTTTAGAAAATGTACAAAATTAATTGTTTTCTTAATCCGTGTGCCGAAACCTAAAACGACACTTATAATGAAACAGAGGGAGTATTTGATTTTGAAGAATCAAAACCTATTGCACCTAAGATAAGCTAATAAAGCAAGGGTCTAGCATTTATTATTATATATTAGCTTAAGATGTCAACCGTTTAACCTAATCAATATGGTGTTTCTTATGACCAGGGAAGAAGGAAGGAAGTTTCTATTGGCGTGGCAGAGACAGTACAACAGTACAACACTCGTGTAATGTTTCTTGATTTTTAGTGAAAAATCTTAAGTTTCATTGAAACTGAATGAACTTGTGCATGTCTTATATACTCGAGGTCCTTCAATGTGGGATTCTTTACATATGTTGCTTTAATTAGCTCTTTCACAAATTCCTGCAGACTGTCGCCTCGGGCATGGATGATTATCCTTGGGCTTCGCACCCAAGTGACGATGAGATGCATGTTGACCTCAGATGTTGGATCTATCTTGCAGCAGATTGCATGAAGTTCATCACAACTTTTCTACAGAGAAAAAAAAACGGTTATAATTAATAACATAGACTACATATTCTCTAATGGTCACATGTTTTTTGACCTTAAAACAATTGAATGCTGCAGGAGGAAGATTACAGCTCAATTGTCCATCAGCTTTCAGATTTCGATGATCTGAATAAGGTTTACTTTCTTATTATTTCCTAAGAAAATGTCACTTATATATAACTTTTTCTTCGAACCACCTTCACATCTAATTCCTTTTAATAGATGCACTATGACCGTGATCATAAGACTTACCTTGACTTCGGTAATCACGCAGAAAAGGTAAAAAAAATCTTGTATGAATCACCCCATAGAAAATCCTATATATTTATATAACAGAAACTTTCATGATAGAAAACTAAATATGAAGATTTATTATATATTTGATTCACCAGGTTCGGTTAGTCATCGATGTTGGGAGAGGGATAAGGGTGACAAATGAGGAGCCAGAGCTAAAAAAGGTTCCTCACGTTGGTTATGCCAGCTTATTTCCCTTCATGTCTAAAATCATCCCACCTGTGAGTTATATATTGTTCATCAATATCTATATTTATCTTTAAGGAAGAAATACCTAAAATTTCACAGTCTTTGGGCTTGGTGAAGCATTCTGAAATCCTCGAGCAACAGCTTGATCTCATTTCGAGTAACGAACTGGTATGTAGTGACTACGGACTTCTTTCACTTGCCAAGACAAGGTGAGTCTTTAATTGATACCAAGCTCTCTCATTACTCAAGCCTCTTCTTTGGTGGTTTGGTGAAACAAAACCAGAATAAAGCAGATTCATAGCTTTGTTATTATCATATCTTCAATGCAGCTCTTCGTACATGACACCGAACTCTCTGATGAACCAACCACCATGTTGGAGAGGTCCCATATGGATGAATATCAACTACATGATTCTTGCCTCGCTCAAACATTACTCTTCAGGTACATTAAGTTTTTTTTTTCAGTTCACAAGAAAAACCTTTTATATACCCATTCAAAAATTACCTTGCAGTGGAAGGACCGTACAGCGACAAGGCAAGAGATATTTATGTGAAACTAAGGAACAATTTGATAAGGTATATATGCATACTTGTCAGTTGTTAAGACTAATCAATTTAAGACAAAATATTTGACGATGTGTAAATATATATGGCCTTATCTATATGTGTTGTTGATATGTATAGTAACGTGGTTGGGGAATATGACAAGACGAGATACATCTGGGAACGTTATGATCAAACAAAAGGAACTGGAGAAGGTGGACGTAACTTCACTGGATGGTCTGCACTTATCCTCTTGATCATGACCGAGGACTACCCTCGTCTTCAAAAGCGCTCTTGGCTATCAAACCCGGCTCACGTTTCCGAAATAAAATAAGGCATATGTCCTACTTGTTCTACTAGAGTTTCTATTACCTGATTTAAGAAACTCTGTAATATTTCCATTTCTATATTTTCTTATTTCCAGTGTTTTTTTTTTCTTTTACAAATAAGAATGAGAGCTCGTTTGTGAGACTCATCCTAAAACGAGTGAGTTGAGTTTAAGGGTGAGAAACTTAGTTCTCTTGTGTGTGTTCTGTTTCTGTTCCTGTTATTTTTCTTCAATAAAGAGAGACCTGGGTTTTACTTCTTGTGTTTCTGTTCTTGTCATGCATTACAAACTTGTAGCTTCACGTAGTAAATTTCAGCCAGGTAGATCGGTCGATCTTGGTGAAACAGATCGGTCGATCTACGGTAGGTATTGTCCGGTTTAATTTCACTTAGTTTAAACCGGAAAACACCCATACAAACACCCAACTCGCGAAAATTCGATCAAAACACTCATAATTTCATCTTCCTCTCCTCTCAAACTCTCTCAAACCTCTCAAGAACAACCAATTCGATTTCATTCATTTCTCATCCGATTTTTGTAATTCTTGGTGCTAAACTCATTAGTTTTTCAAGCTCTATCCATTTCTACCATCAGTTTTCATCAAGACACAGGTATGACTCTCTAAATTTGGAATCTAAAATCGCCCTAGGGTTAGATGTAGAGGAATCTCCGAATTCTAAATGGAATGGCATCTAGGATGGTTTGTTTGTGATGATTATACTCATGGGTTACCTTGATTGCCAATTTCGTGGGTTGAATTGGGATTTTAGAGAAATAATTTCCAATGGTCATAATGTTGATAAAAGTTCAAATTAAAACTGAAATTCTAATTGTTTGAATGAAATGCTTGAATATTCATGATGATTAACACTTTGCAGCATGATTTCTTTAAGCAATTATGAATTTGGAACTGAAAAATAAAAATTTTAATTTTGGACTTTAATTGAAAAACGAAAATTGGAATGGTGTTTGATGTGTTATTTTGAGTTTTGAGAAGAGATGTGTGCTAAGTTTTTACATGTTTAGGGGATTGATCAGAATTGATTTTATAAGAGTGTTTTTCTATTTGTCTCTTACTTGGGTCTTGATGAATTAATTTTGCAGATAATGCCTAAGAGACAGAAGAAGCATGGTGAGCATGGGAGCTCCTCGGTACAGACTGCTAGGCTCAGCACAAATGGCAATTTCCGAAAGACGGATAGGTCTCATCCTGCGAATCGAGAGATAGCCCAGCAGTGGGATATATATGATGATGATTTCTACGAGCAGATGAGGGGAGTGGAAATATGTCCGTCGCGCTTCGCTCACAGAGACACTACAGATGCATTGGGGATAACCGAGGATATGGGAAGACAGAACCCGCTGCAGTGACAAAAGATGAGCTAGCTCTTCTATTCATCGGGGCTGGACACCTATGGCCTCAGGGCGCAGACATTACCTATGTTAGCGGGAAGGACATAAACATAGGAGCTGTGATCGCGGAGAAGCTTGCGTACTTCAAAGTTTCAGACACGAAGAGATGTGGGTTTGGAGCGGTTATCACACAGATCTTAAGGCAATGTGGAGTGTTTCTTCCACCTATTGACAGAGTGGTGGATAAGAAGGGGATGCATCAGAACTTTTTCGACATGAGAGCACTCATTAGCAGCCACTACCTCACCGGCCCTTGGCGAGGTAGCATCGACAAGTCAGCCCCTCATATCTACCAGTTCCAGGACCCACAAGGGAGAGAGCAATTTGTCAAACTACCCGATACCGCCATCACCGAGCTGACTGATCCAGGTGCCCTCATATTTCTACCACCGCCTGCATCTCTCTGCACCAGACCCGCGACACTGAAGAAGAAAGGAGTCGCATCATCATCGACACACCAGCAGGCACCACATGATGATATAGAGGAGGAACCGGAAGATGAGGAAAGTCTTTTCCCCACGGATTTCACTCCGTATATGCTGCCACCAGCACCTCCCGCTACTGCATCCGCTGCTGAGATCAACGCTTGGTCCATCAAGAGCCATCAAACCAACAACTCCATACTGCTGAAGATGTGGAAGGGAATCTGCAACATTAAGAAGGGATGCGCATCACAGCCAGCTGTTTCTGGAGATAGCGATGACGACTCAGGCGCTCACGACACCGCTGCTGGACCTGAGGCAGCGGAGGACTCTGGTGATGATGGAGCATTGGAGAGGCGCTCAAAGAGGCGAACTGACCGCAACGCCTGATCGGTAATCTCTCTTGGAATTATTTTCACACCGAGACGGTGTGAAGTAAGTCTGGGGGAGGATGCTACTTATGTACCATATTGCTATTATTTATTTTTTTTTTTTTTTTTAAAAAACACAATCAAATCCGATAAAGTAAGAAGAAAAAAAAAAGAAATAATAGCAATATGGTACATAAGTAGCATCCTCCCCCAGACTTACTTCACACCGTCTCGGTGTGAAAATAATTCCAAGAGAGATTACCGATCAGGCGTTGCGGTCAGTGCGCCTCTTCGAGCGCCTCTCCAATGCTCCATCATCATCAGAGTCCTCCGCTGCCTCAGGTCCAGCAGCGGTGTCGTGAGTGCCTGAGTCGTCATCGCTATCTCCAGAAACAGCTGGCTGTGATGCGCATCCCTTCTTAATGTTGCAGATTCCCTTCCACATCTTCAGCAGTATGGAGTTGTTGGTTTGATGGCTCTTGATGGACCAAGCGTTGATCTGAGCAGCGGATGCAGTAGCGGGAGGTGCTGGTGGCAGCATATACGGAGTGAAATCCGTGGGGAAAAGACTTTCCTCATCTTCCGGTTCCTCCTCTATATCATCATGTGGTGCCTGCTGGTGTGTCGATGATGATGCGACTCCTTTCTTCTTCAGTGTCGCGGGTCTGGTGCAGAGAGATGCAGGCGGTGGTAGAAATATGAGGGCACCTGGATCAGTCAGCTCGGTGATGGCTGTATCGGGTAGTTTGACAAATTGCTCTCTCCCTTGTGGGTCCTGGAACTGGTAGATATGAGGGGCTGACTTGTCGATGCTACCTCGCCAAGGGCCGGTGAGGTAGTGGCTGCTAATGAGTGCTCTCATGTCGAAAAAGTTCTGATGCATCCCCTTCTTATCCACCACTCTGTCAATAGGTGGAAGAAACACTCCACATTGCCTTAAGATCTGTGTGATAACCGCTCCAAACCCACATCTCTTCGTGTCTGAAACTTTGAAGTACGCAAGCTTCTCCGCGATCACAGCTCCTATGTTTATGTCCTTCCCGCTAACATAGGTAATGTCTGCGCCCTGAGGCCATAGGTGTCCAGCCCCGATGAATAGAAGAGCTAGCTCATCTTTTGTCACTGCAGCGGGTTCTGTCTTCCCATATCCTCGGTCATCCCCAATGCATCTGTAGTGTCTCTGTGAGCGAAGCGCGACGGACATATTTCCACTCCCCTCATCTGCTCGTAGAAATCATCATCATGTATATCCCACTGCTGGGCTATCTCTCGATTCGCAGGATGAGACCTATCCGTCTTTCGGAAATTGCCCTTTGTGCTGAGCCTAGCAGTCTGTACCGAGGAGCTCCCATGCTCACCCTGCTTCTTCTGTTTCTTAGTCATTATCTGCAAAATTAATTCATCAAGACCCAAGTAAGAGACAAATAGAAAAACACTCTTATAAAATCAATTCTGATCAATCCCCTAAACATGTAAAAATTTAGCACACATCTCTTCTCAAAACTCAAAATAACACATCAAACACCATTCCAATTTTCGTTTTTCAATTAAAGTCCAAAATTAAAATTTTTATTTTTCAGTTCCAAATTCATAATTGCTTAAAGAAATCATGCTGCAAAGTGTTAATCATCAAGAATATTCAAGCATTTCATTCAAACAATTAGAATTTCAGTTTTAATTTGAACTTTTATCAACATTATGACCATTGGAAATTATTTCTCTAAAATCCCAATTCAACCCACGAAATTGGCAATCAAGGTAACCCATGAGTATAATCATCACAAACAAACCATCCTAGATGCCATTCCATTTAGAATTCAGAGATTCCTCTACATCTAACCCTAGGGCGATTTTAGATTCCAAATTTAGAGAGTCATACCTGTGTCTTGATGAAAACTGATGGTAGAAATGGATAGAGCTTGAAAAACTAATGAGTTTAGCACCAAGAATTACAAAAATCGGATGAGAAATGAATGAAATCGAATTGGTTGTTCTTGAGAGGTTTGAGAGAGTTTGAGAGGAGAGGAAGATGAAATTATGAGTGTTTTGATCGAATTTTCGCGAGTTGGGTGTTTGTATGGGTGTTTTCCGGTTTAAACTAAGTGAAATTAAACCGGATAATACCTACCTTAGATCGACCGATCTGTTTCACCCGGATCAACCGATCTGTTTCATGCGATCGACCGATCTGTTTCACCCGGATCGACCGATCTGTTACTGAGATCGACCGTTCTGTTTAACCTGGATCGACCGATCTGTTACTGATCGTGATACATGCCTGAAAATCATCTAAAAACACAACCAAAAATCAATTCACACAAGAAAATATAATCACAAAAGAGAAAGAAAATCAAACCATGTGGGTTGCCTCCCACTCAGCGCTTGTTTAAAGTCGCGAGCTTGACTATTTTGTTGTCCTTAGGCGAGATCGGGTTCCGATAAAGGAATGTTGGTTCCTTCTTCGGGTTTTGCATCTGTGAAGTAAGGTTTTAGCCTCTGCCCATTGACTGTGAACTTCCTCCCATTCTCTTCCAAGACAACAGCTCCATAAGGTCTAACCTCTGTGATGGTGAAAGGTCTGGACCAACGAGACTTAAGCTTTCCAGGAAATAGCTTGAGTCTAGAGTTGAACAGAAGGACTTTGTCTCCAGCAGTGAAGTCTCTCGGGATTATCTTTCTATCATGCAACGCCTTAGTTCTTTCCTTGTAGATTTTGGTGTTCTCATAGGCGTTCAACTGAATCTCGTCCAGCTCGTTCAACTGAACCATCCTCCTTTCTGCAGCGGTTTTAATGTCGAAGTTCATCAACTTCGTTGCCCAAAAACCACTGTACTCCAATTCCACAGGTAGGTGACAAGACTTTCCATAGACCAGATTAAAAGGAGTGGTGCCCAAGGGAGTCTTGTAGGCGGTTCTATACGCCCATAAGGCGTCATCAAGCTTCACAGCCCAGTCTTTCCTTGTTTTGCCTACAGCTTTCTCCAAAATCCCCTTGATTTCTCGGTTCGATATTTCAACCTGCCCACTTGTCTGAGGATGATAAGGTGTAGCTACCTTATGCTTTACTCCATGTTTCTTCAGCAGTTTATCGAACGTCTTGTTGATGAAGTGAGAGCCTCCATCACTAATAACCACTCTCGGGATCCCGAATCTTGGAAAAATGACTGTCTTGAACATTTTCTTGACAACACTAGAGTCATTTGTCTTGCTGGCTACTGCTTCCACCCATTTGGAGACATAATCAACCGCGACCAGGATGTACTCATTTCCATAAGAAGATGGGAAAGGGCCCATAAAATCAATTCCCCATACATCAAAAACTTCAACTTCAAGGATAAAATTTTGGGGCATCTCATTTCTCTTACTGATGTTGCCCTTTCGCTGACATGCATCACACTTTGAGACAAACTCATGGGCGTCTCTGAAAAGTGTAGGCCACCAGTAACCAGCCTGCAGGACCTTAGAAACCGTCTTGAATGTTGCAAAATGGCCTGCGTATTCTGAACTGTGGCAGTGGAAAAGAATCTCTTGCATCTCATTCTCCAGAACACATCTCCTGAATAAACCATCTGAGCATCTCTTGTAGAGGAAGGGATCATCCCAGTAGTAGTGGTTCACATCTCTCATGAACTTCTTTCTTTCATACCCCTTCAGGTTCGGTGGTTCAATTCCCGCACATAGGTAGTTTGCAAAGTCTGCAAACCATGGGAGATCATCCTGAATTTGTCTCATGACACAGCAATCAGCCTGATCCAAATACTCATCTTCCAGCAAGGTGATCACATAGACATTCTCCTCGGGTAATGTATCATCCAGTGGTGTTTCAGCTTCCACTCTCATTCGGGAAAGATGATCTGCCACTCCATTTTCTGCTCCTCTCTTGTCTCTGATCTCAATATCAAACTCCTGTAGCAGTAAGATCCACCTTAAGAGTCTCGGTTTAGCATCTTTTTTCGTCATCAGGTACTTCAAGGCTGCATGATCTGTGTGCACAATTACTTTCGAGCCCACCAAATAGGACCTGAACTTCTCGAAAGCATAAACTACTGCCAGAAACTCCTTCTCAGTGGTAGCATACTTGATTTGAGTATCATCAAGCGTTCGGCTGGCATAATAGATCACATGGAGTTTCTTGTCTTTTCTCTGCCCCAAAACAGCTCCAATCGCGTAATCACTTGCGTCACACATTATTTCAAATGGCAAGTCCCAATCCGGTGGCTGCACAATGGGAGCACTGACTAGAGACTTCTTGAGAATCTGAAACGCAGCGAGGCAGTCAGCATCAAAAACAAACTTCGCTTCTTTGCACAGCAGACGGGTGAGTGGCCTCGCTATCATAGAGAAGTCTTTGATAAACCTCCTGTAGAAACCGGCATGTCCCAGAAAACTCCGAATATCCCTCACTGTCCTAGGAGGCTGTAGGCTGGTCATAACTTCAATCTTTGCTTTGTCAACCTCGATACCCTGCTCTGATATCCTGTGACCCAAAACGATGCCATCTTTCACCATGAAATGGCACTTCTCCCAATTTAGCACCAAGTTCTTCTCCTCACATCTTTCCAGCACCTTGCACAGATTAGCAAGGCAGTCGGTAAATGAAGAACCGTAGACTGAGAAATCGTCCATAAAAACCTCCATAATGTCCTCAATAAGATCAGTAAAGATCGACATCATGCATCTCTGGAAAGTGGCAGGAGCATTGCACAATCCGAAGGGCATTCTCCTGTAGGCAAAAGTACCGTATGGACAGGTGAATGTTGTCTTCTCTTGGTCCTCTGGATGAATGGGTATCTGAAAGAACCCGGAGTAGCCATCGAGAAAACAGTAGTAGGGGTGGTTGGCTAGTCTTTCCAGCATCTGGTCAATGAAAGGAAGTGGGAAGTGGTCCTTCCTTGTGGCTGAGTTTAGCTTCCTGTAGTCAATGCACATCCTATGCCCTGTGACTGTTCTGGTAGGAATCAGCTCAGCCTTCTCATTTGTGATGACAGTGATGCCACCCTTCTTAGGAACCACATGAACCGGGCTCACCCAAGTGCTGTCTGAAATTGGGTAGATCACCCCTGCACTCAACAGCTTTAGAATCTCCTTTTTCACAACTTCCATCAGTTTGGGATTCAGTCTTCGCTGGTGCTCTATGGACGTCTTTGACTCATCCTCCAAGTGAATCTTGTGCATGCAAAGATCTGGAGAAATACCTGTAATATCATCCAAAGAGTACCCCAATGCTTTTCTATACTTTCGCAATTTTGAAAGAAGCAAAGCGGTCTCCACATTATTCAGGTTAGCACAAATAATAACAGGATATGTGGAATTCGGTCCCAAGAATGCATACCTCAGCCCAGCTGGGAGGGCTTTAAGTTCCACCTTTGGAGCATTCTCCTCACTCCAATCTGGTTGGGAGGATGACGGTTTGACGGTTTTATCGGTGCCTGAGTCTTCAAGGCTGACATAGGCGACATGCTTCTCAATCGGTGAGGCTGAATCCAAAATCTCAGAAAATCCAACCACTTCTTGGTTCATGAACCCGAACTCACTCTCCCTTTGGGTCAATGCGACTTGTAGAGGATCATCAGTGTGCAACTCTTCATCCATTTCCTCCACCAGTTCAGTCAATGTATCAACCCAGAAAGTCTGTCCATCAATAGTCGGATTTTTCAGCACCTTCTCCACATTGTATCTCATCGCCATGTCTCCTAGACGTAAGTCTATATGCCCATTCTGTACATCAATCATGGCTCCAGCAGTAGCTAAAAACGGTCTGCCCAAAATGAGAGGATCTTTAGGTTCCTCTTCCAGCTCCAGAACTACAAAATCGGTAAGCACATATCCCTTTCCAACACCAACAGGGATGTTTTCTAGTACACCGACTGGTCTTCGCACTGATCGGTCAGCAAGGACCAAGGAGACCCTTGTAGGTTTGTAGTTCGTCATGCCTAGCCTCTCAGAGACAGAGAAAGGCATTAGGCTCACTCCTGAACCCAGATCGCAGAGACTCCTCTCAAAGGTAAGTGATCCAATGCGGCATGGTAGAACAAATGCTCCGGGATCTTCACGCTTTTTAGGCATGACATTTTGTAGAACTGCGCTACATTCCTCATTGAGCATCAACACACCACGCTCTAGGCTCATCTTATCGGTAAGAATCTCCTTCATGTACCTTTTAAGAGAAGGTACCATCTTCACCGCTTCAACGAATGGCAATCTCACATGTAACTCCCCAACAAGGTTCTTTAGCTTCTCGTACTCACGTTCTTTGATCTTCTGCCTTGGTCTGGATGGGTATGGAGCCTTAGGAACATAAGCAGGAGGCGCCACATACACCTCTTCAGGTTCAGAGGAATTTGGCTTTGTTGACACGGGATCGGTCGATCCAGAAGGACCGGATCGATCGATCTCCTTCCCCTTGGATCGGTCGATCTGTTCCTGAGATCGGTCGATCTCTTCCTCATTCGATCCCTCAATCATTTTTCCACTCCTAAGTGTTATAGCATTCACAAACTCCTTGGAATTCGTCTCTGACTTCCCTGGTAGAAATCCAGGTGCTGTTCTGCTGCTGGAGGCGGTTTGAGCAACTTGCTTTTCCAAAACTTTCAAATGGGTGTTCAAAGTTTCAAACTTCCCATTAAGCTCTCCATACATGTTATCCACCTTGGTGTTTATCTCTGCAGTGCTATTCTTCTGACCTTCTAGCACCATTTGCAGCATCTTCTTAATTTCGTTATCCTGAGAAGACTGCGACGAAGAGGCATTCCCTTGATTCTGGTAGTTGTTGTACTGCTGCCTTTGCTGAAATCCTGAGTTGCCCGAGTTGTTCCCCTGATATTGATTTCTGTTCTGATATCCTTGGTTGAACACACTCTGGTTCTGATTCTGGTTCTGCCTATTTCCTGCCTGAGGGTAGGACTGATGTTGTGGATTCTCCACATTGTTGCTCCGGTAAGACAGATTATTTTGCTGATTTTGACTCCATCCAAGGTTCTGATTGTAGCCTCTGTTGTAGTTTCCTTGACCACCAATGTAGTTCACATCAGCTTGCATATCATCTGAATCATCACCAACAATTTCTTGTGAGGAACGATAGCCTTGCTCCTCCACAAATTTCACAGATTTCTGATCTCTCTTGAGAAGCATCTCAATCTTGGCATTCAGCTCATCTATCTTCTTGGATTCATAACCAACACCCTTCTGGCTGGTGTCAAACCTTGACTTGCGGTTTGCTTTGCTGGATGACAGGTTGTTCAGCAAGGTGTAAGCTTCTTCAACAGTCTTGGTCATGAAATCACCATTACTTGCTGTGTCCATGGCATCTTGACTCTCTTCATGAACTCCATTATAGAAAATGTTCAGCAAGCTCACATCAGTGTAACCATGGTGAGGGCAGTCCTGTGTGTACTCCTTGAAACGCTCCCAAGCCTCATGAAAGCTTTCTGAATCAAGCTGCTGAAAGCTTCCAATTCTGCTTCTCAGATATGTGGACCTTGACTTGGTGAAGAAATGCTGTAGAAAAGCAGCTCTTGTCTCTTCCCATGTAGTAAGAGATCCTGGAGGGATGGACTTTAACCATCTGATAGCTTTATCAGCTAAGGAAAACGGGAACAACCTGCATTTCAAAGCGCCTTGAGGAACTCCATTATGTCTGCTGGTGTCACAGACTCGCTCAAAATGCTCCAAGTGATACATCGGGTCCTCAGACGGGTTTCCATGAAACGGATTTTTCTCCACCAAATTAATGAGACCAGTCTTGATCTCAAAGTCTCTTCTCTCAATGGGAGGTGGGCGAATCCCAGAACGATCGGCATAGAATGCATCTGGTGTATCATAATGTGCAAGCGTCATCCTAGGCATGCCATAGTCTCCAGCCTGTTGTCTTGCAGCTACACCAGCCTGCTGATTATCACCAGCATTGTTGCCTTCTCGTTCATCTACAGGAATTGGATTTTGCGGGTTGTCCTGAAACTGGTCTTCTTGGTGTTCAGCCATTTCAACCTCTTCAGCGGACTCAAGTCTTTTCTTTTTCACTTGTCTCTCTAGGCGGCCGAGCTCTAACTCCAAAGGTATTAAATTCGATGGTCCTTTGCTTCTAGTATGAAATCCGCTCATTCACCTGAAAACACAAACAGAAAGAGAAAGACAGAAACATTAGACAAAATAAAAATGCTATAGTCTTAAACTGATCATTAACTCTAGGGTGACCAAATGGTCCCCGGCAACGGCGCCAAAAACTTGATGTGTCGAGTTTTAACCCGATTATCTAACTGCAAGTGCACAGTAAAGTACGCAGTAGTAATGCGGGATCGAATCCACAGGGACCGATGATCACACGTAGAGTTGCAGACAAGTTAA
Source organism: Brassica napus (assembly GCF_020379485.1). Lineage (NCBI taxonomy): Eukaryota > Viridiplantae > Streptophyta > Magnoliopsida > Brassicales > Brassicaceae > Brassica > Brassica napus. The sequence goes on along the minus strand of NC_063448.1, from coordinate 2,854,054 downwards.
TAGCTACAGCGAACAAAGATATAATTTTGATGGTTTTTATTTAATTTTCTTTAGTGTCACAAAACATAAACAAGCTGTAAAAAGATGATTTAAACGATTTGAAAACTATTTTAAAACAAACGTTGGGCATTGGGAATTCTCAGGGATTTCTTTTTAATCAAGATACAATTAATGGCAGACACAGGGATATATTAAGAACCGTCTAGAACTCAAACACGATATTAGAATTAACCTACTTCCGTAGCGCTAATTCTCTATGTTATAGAAATCTCCACACTAACTTCCGCTGAGTTTCAATTTCTAAACAAGCATTAAGAACAGGTTCAATATGTTCACAAAGCGCAATAACATCAACTTCCGAGGGTTAAGGACACTTTGCTCATCTAAAGTATTTTCGGAAGTTCAAACAATCACTTTCGGTGCATCAAACAATCTGAAATCATGAACTAAGTGATCAATTCAGTTCAAGCAGTAAGAAATCCATTAGATGAAGAACCAAAACGTAATCCCTTAGTCTACACACGTTTTATGAATCAAAACATCAAGAAATCCCCTATGAGAACCCCTAAACCCAACTAGATGACTACTCACACATAACTAAGCAAGAACAACACGATTTTGATGAAGAAAACATGATAAGATTGAATTAAAACAGAGTAAAAGTTCAGAAGATCTTCTCCAAATGGTTTTGAGATGAACTCCTTTACAAATCTTCACAAATCACACAAAACAAGATAAAAACTCTCAAATCTCTCTCAAGAACTTGTAAATCTCCTTCTTGGTCGTCCCTGGTCTTTTCTGAGTCTCAAAAGTCGAGTTCCCCTGTCTATTATTGAGGGGAGTGGGTAAAAAGGAGTGAAAAGCTCGTTTGTGCGTGTGGAGCCCGTAGAGCGTGGGATCGGTCGATCCACATGGACCGGATCGGTCGATCTAGTGCATGAAAGCGTGGGATCGGTCGATCCACATGTACCGGATCGGTCGATCTCACGTCCTGTGCGATCAATACTTCTCATTCGGTCCATTGTTCGGTCCATCTTGCTTCTGAATAAATCCCGAATGCGTTCTTTTCTTGCAAGCTATCTAGTAACCTGCATATTACACTTAAGAACACCAAAACGCATCAAATAGACCAAAACATTAATTAAAACCGACCATTTGATGCGTTTGATGCGTTTTGGTGTTCTTAAGTGTAATATGCAGGTTACTAGATAGCTTGCAAGAAAAGAACGCATTCGGGATTTATTCAGAAGCAAGATGGACCGAACAATGGACCGAATGAGAAGTATTGATCGCACAGGACGTGAGATCGACCGATCCGGTACATGTGGATCGACCGATCCCACGCTTTCATGCACTAGATCGACCGATCCGGTCCATGTGGATCGACCGATCCCACGCTCTACGGGCTCCACACGCACAAACGAGCTTTTCACTCCTTTTTACCCACTCCCCTCAATAATAGACAGGGGAACTCGACTTTTGAGACTCAGAAAAGACCAGGGACGACCAAGAAGGAGATTTACAAGTTCTTGAGAGAGATTTGAGAGTTTTTATCTTGTTTTGTGTGATTTGTGAAGATTTGTAAAAGAGTTCATCTCAAAACCATTTGGAGAAGATCTTCTGAACTTTTACTCTGTTTTAATTCAATCTTATCATGTTTTCTTCATCAAAATCGTGTTGTTCTTGCTTAGTTATGTGTGAGTAGTCATCTAGTTGGGTTTAGGGGTTCTCATAGGGGATTTCTTGATGTTTTGATTCATAAAACGTGTGTAGACTAAGGGATTACGTTTTGGTTCTTCATCTAATGGATTTCTTACTGCTTGAACTGAATTGATCACTTAGTTCATGATTTCAGATTGTTTGATGCACCGAAAGTGATTGTTTGAACTTCCGAAAATACTTTAGATGAGCAAAGTGTCCTTAACCCTCGGAAGTTGATGTTATTGCGCTTTGTGAACATATTGAACATGTTCTTAATGCTTGTTTAGAAATTGAAACTCAGCGGAAGTTAGTGTGGAGATTTCTATAACATAGAGAATTAGCGCTACGGAAGTAGGTTAATTCTAATATCGTGTTTGAGTTCTAGACGGTTCTTAATATATCCCTGTGTCTGCCATTAATTGTATCTTGATTAAAAAGAAATCCCTGAGAATTCTCAATGCCCAACGTTTGTTTTAAAATAGTTTTCAAATCGTTTAAATCATCTTTTTACAGCTTGTTTATGTTTTGTGACACTAAAGAAAATTAAATAAAAACCATCAAAATTATATCTTTGTTCGCTGTAGCTATTAACTTGTCTGCAACTCTACGTGTGATCATCGGTCCCTGTGGATTCGATCCCGCATTACTACTGCGTACTTTACTGTGCACTTGCAGTTAGATAATCGGGTTAAAACTCGACACATCACAGGTCTATGCTAGCAAACGGTGATATCAAAATTTTTATACATTCAAATCTCCTTGGACATTATGACACAAGTTCCATCTGAAAAGCTCTTGAATTAGCAATAGGTGTTAATTTCCTGGGTTGTTCATCATCTTCATCTTGTGCTATCAAATTCATTATTGAAGTCTTTAAATTGTGTTCGCTTGGCCGTTCCTTTAGCTACACGGAACTTCATGGTTCATGTTACTACTAGAGTTTTATGATTGCTAACTGAGACAAATCAGTGTTATTACATATCTTAGTTTTGATCTTGGTATAACTGAACAATCTTAAGCAATATTTTGGAGAATTCTCACCGCAAAATAAGCACAAGGCTTTGCTTTCTTTGATGTTGCAGAATAAACTCAACATTTTTAGTCAAAGAGAAGATGAAACTATCACATCATTTGAAACATTTTCTTTTTGAGTTTATATATTCTAGAAAGACAATGTTACTAAAGGTCACACATTACAAAGGGCACACAAAGTCCAACGAAACTAGAAGCATGCTTAGAGGTCATGAAAAAAAGGTTTTACCTGCGAATCCAATGCATTTAAAAGCGCAGATTATCTTAATGATCAGAGTCCAGTTCTAAGTCCAAAACGTCCAAAATGTCGTAGTCATTGTAATACTCATCTTCTGATAAACCAGCATCAGAGAAGCCATAAGGGTAGTCCGTAGTCATCTTCTAAATTCATGTCGCTTGAATTAAATGGGTGTACGTCTCACAAATTTGATCCTCTCGTAACACCGTTATTGCCTAGAGGATGAGCACCGTCTTCTTGTTTACGAGTTCATGCCCCGTGGTAGCCTAATCATCTTTTCAGGAGTATGCCTTCTTTATTCTTTCTCTTATCCCATGCCTAAAGCTTATTTGTGATGTTTAGGATATTTTTTGGTTGCAGGAGGGTTATATTTCCAACCGTTATCTTGGAAACTGAGGTTAAAAGTTGCTCTTGGTGCTGCAAAGGGACTTGCGTTTCTTCACAGTTCAGAGACAAGAGTGATATACAGAGACTTCAAGACTTCTAACATCCTTCTTGATTCGGTATTTTACATTTTTCACTCATCTTTGATTGTGAAAGTGTCAAGCTTTATGATATAAAATATAAAACCGTATCTCGGCTGGTTGCAGGAGTATAACGAAAAGCTTTCTGATTTTGGTTTGGCCAAGGATGGGCCAATGGGAGATGAAAGTCACGTCTCTAGACGTGTCATGGGTACACATGGATATGCAGCTCATGAGTACCTTGCAACCGGTAAGTCTCAAGTTCTTTCTTTTCTGGTCAAATCTTTGTTTCTCTGGTTGGCTTTGTCTTATGAGTGTTTAAAAAATAGGTTTAGGCCTAGGCGGCAAATTAGATCTAAACAAAATGATTTTTCTAGACATTTTATTTGAAAAATCGGTCTAGATTTAAAAAAAAATCAGTCTAGATTTAAAAAAAAATCGGTTTAGACGTCCGCCTAAACAATAATTTCTATAAAGCGTCTAACCACTGTCTAGCGATTTCGTGAACATAGCTTATGATTAACCACTTTTGCATTTTTTTCTTAGGTCATCTAACAACAAAGAGTGATGTCTATAGCTTCGGGGTTGTACTTCTGGAGCTGTTGTCTGGTCGCCGAGCCATGGACAGAAACAGACCATCGGGAGAGAGGAACCTTGTGGAGTGGGCTAAACCGTACCTTGCAAACAAAAGAAAGATATTGAGAGTTGTGGATAATCGTCTTCAAGATCAGTACTCTATGGAAGAAGCATGTAAAGTGGCTACTCTGTCTCTGAGGTGTCTAACAACAGAGATTAAGCTTAGACCAAACATGAAAGAAGTGGTTTCGCAGCTTGAACATATTCAGTCTCTAAATGCTTCTAGAGGAGGGAATGTGGATTGGACGGAGAGAAGAGTGCGTAGGAGAAGTGACACTGTTGTTACCAAAAAACCTGATGCTGGTTTTGTTCGACAGACTGCTGTGGGCTGCACAGTTGTTGCTTATCCTCTCCCGTCTACCTCACCGCTGTATGTCTGAAGAGTAGTAACACGTCTATGTTCCTGATAAAGCTTTTGTAGGACATGAAGTTCTGATATCATGTCATATGTATGTGATTCGGATGTACAATTGTCATTGTTAATTAATGCAAGTTCGAATGTTCTATGCAGTCCATGTATGCTTACAGGACGAGAAACAATTAATTTGATCTTTGTAACGTGAGGTCTTATTGACACAAAGGATAAGTTAGCTCTCATGTCTGCTTATTGATAATTGTGTTTCTTTCAGTTACATGTAGAAAATTAGAATCAGTTAACATTTACAGAAAACTAGGTTGGACGATATGAATGAACCACATGCAGGAAGCTCAGAAAGAAAAATGTCGAGACACGACAAGCAATCAAAAACGAATGCAGTGAGCTATCTATAAACTCGTCCTATCGTGTGTGTTGGACCTTTAAATAAAAGACGTTCTGTGTTGGATTATGTTTGGCCTAAGGTGAATTAAGTGCGTCATTGGGCCTAAATTTTTCTGTAGCTCGACAGCTTAAAACTATTAATTCAAAAAGTGATGGGATAGCTCTAGGGGTGGGCAAAAAACCCAAACCGAACCGATCCAAACCGAACCAACCGAAGTTAAACCGATCCAAACCAAACCGTGCTCTTTACATAACCCAATTGGTTCATGTTTTACTCAACCCGAATGGTTTGGTTTGGTTTGGGTTCAAACCGAACCAAACCAAACCGAACCAAACCAATAATACAATATATTTTTATCTATATATATATATATATATATATATATATGTGTTAACATATTGTAAATTTTAGTTAAAATTTTGTTTTCCATTTTTTCTTAACTTCCATATATTTTTAAAAAATCCAAATATGATTCAAATAATCCTAATAGCTAAAGATTGTACTGAAAACAAAACCTAAAAACTATAAGCATCTAAATCGTAGCCATGTCGTTTCGTTCATCTTCTCCAATTTTCATTCTCTAAATTATGTAACAAAGTTATTATAGGATCAATAAAAACAAAAAAGTAGATGCAAATAGTCTTTTAGTTAATAGGTTTTAGAATGCTTACAAGTCTTTGTTACGCTAATTAGATTACAAATAGTCTGCTCTTTGCTTATTATGTATTTCTTCCTTTGACGTGGTTAAGAGTTTTGTCATCGAACTTTAAATTGTTTTTTGTTTCATAGATTTTTAAAGTAAACCAAACTAAATCTAAATCAAACCGAACTAAACCGAACCAAACTAAACCCAAACCAAACTCAAACCAAAGCTACTTTGGTTTTAATTGGGTTGAGTTTTTTAAAACCCAAATTAACCAAACCAAACCGAACCCAAACCGAACCCGAAACTAAACCGATATGCATACCAAGTGTGTACATATTAAGGCATAAGAGAAATCGGCTAATTCCTACGTCAACAGAGTCCAGTGGTCCCGATCAGTACATAAACACATTGTGCATATACATACAGTTAATTCAAATTTCATACACGAATTAACAGACTAAATAACCAAACAAAACAAAAAAAAATTCAAATATTTTTTTGATTAGAAGTAATATTTATGTGTTTATGTATTGATCGGGACTGCTGGACTCTGTTGAGATATGAATTAGCCGATTTCCTCCGAGGCATAATATGTGTTTGAATATTGATATCTTTAATACCAAAAATAATTTCGCTTTTGTAATCCATAAACTAGTTATGTACAGATTATATACAAACACTTTTCAAAGTATTAAGATTTTTATTATACTTCTGAAAATTTCGAAAACCCTATATGTGAAAATATTCAAAACTTGATAAATCTTTTGAAAACTTGTAAAATTTTCCAAAAGCTTTCAGAATTTTTCTGAAACTTCTCTAATTTTCATTTATGAGCAGTATTTTATCATCCAAAATACTTGCTGCTTTTATAAATTTATGTAGTTAATTAGTAGAATTCGTCATCTATGCAAACGCAGCAGAGTAGTTTAGATAATCAAGTTAGTATACTATAATTATATATTATCTAAGAAAATATCTAACTAACTAAATAGTTTTTTTTTTTTGTAAATTTGACATTTAAAACGGATAATGTATGTAAACCGCAATTTGAAATTTGATAAAATTCAATGATTTTCTCTGCATATACATATCAACCATACGAATCAAAGAATTTGTTATAGACTGGTCCTCTTGTTCGGGGCAACAACATTGGTCGACCATTTCCGAGAGATTACTCGTTCCTTCTTCTATACTATTAATATTTCCCTCCATTTGCAATTTTGCATTAGAAATATTATGTATAGTTCTTTGGCCGGTGACATTTTCAAAAGTTGACATTCCCAGCTTTCGCTTTCGGTATTCATAAGAGGTTTTGTAACTTGCAAGTATATGTATTTTGGTTCGAGGTATAATGTTTCAAAATAATTGTAGTTGCTAAGTTTGTTGTTTTGAAAACTGAGAGGCAGTCGAGAATGGGGGCAACTCTAAACGGGCTTCTGTTTTATGTGTGTGCGACTTTCTCCATAATTCATCTTGCTCACTCTCAGAATCAACAAGGTATTGATTGGTACCATATTTTATCCCTTCTGTATTATTTTTTGTTCTTATAAATATGTTATTGGACAGTTACAAAGCCTTTAATAATTGTGAGATTTTTAGATAGAACGTTATAAAAAAACACTATATATCTCTTCCCGTTCTTACCAGGATTCATCAGCTTAGATTGTGGATTACCTTCTAATGAGTCTCCTTACAACGAACCCTTTACCAATCTGACATACATATCTGACGCCAGTTTCGGCCACAGCGGAAAAACTGGTACCATACACAAAGACTTGAAGACACACTTTATGAAGCCATATACTGGTTTGAGATACTTTCCAAATGGAATACGAAACTGTTATAATCTGAGCGTGATGCAAGACACAAAGTATCTGATCAGGACTGTGTTCGTATATGGGAACTACGACGGTCTCAATGCTTCTCCAATATTCGACCTCTATCTCGGTCCTAATATTTGGACAACCGTAGATGCGAAATTATCGGGTCTAGGTATGGCTCAGGAGATCATTCACATCACAAGATCCAATATTTTGGAAATATGTCTTGTTAAGACAGGGACAAGTACACCACTAATATCAGCCCTGGAATTAAGACCTGTCGGGTTTGTTGTCTCCATCTTGAACTTGGGCTGAAGTGTCTGAAGCCCACAGAGAAGTGGAACAGGCCTCCAGAGTATTTGTTGTACTGTGGCCCACGTCAGCTTCTAGGTTTTGTTTCATAAAACCTGAGTATAAAAAAAGATCGCGTTGGTGACTTGAAGGGCGCAGCAACAACAACAGATTGAGAGGTTCAGGTGAAAGAGCAAATTGTCTTGGTTGAGAGATCGTTTGTGTTTACCGGAAGGCTAAGTTCAATCAGAAGAAGAGAGCTAGGTGTTTAGCTCTTGATTAAGCTTTGGCGTTTATAAGTTTAAGGTCACAACCCTTTTATTAATTCTTTCTCTTTGAGTTAGTGAATTGGAAGACTCTGTTCTTCCCCCAGACGTACCTTCACGGGAACTGGGTAAACAAACTTGCTGTGTCTTATCTCCTACATACAAACAGAACACAAGTTAGTATTGAGGTTAATCGATCAAGTAACATAGCTAAACGAATTCTAGCTAAAGGAACGAAGGTTTAACATAGTAAATCGACGTTTAAACCTTACAAGTGGTATCAGAGCTCTCAGGTTAGGTTTATAAAAGAACGGTTTCAGCGGTCTCAGCTGCGTTCTGGTGGTTATTAAACCTGGACTTTAGCTGGTGTTGATTTCACGATTGTTAGTGAGATCATGAAGAAGTCTAAAGTCAAAATTGAGGTGGAAAAGTTTGATGGAAAAGGAGATTTTGGAATGTGGAAATTCAAGATGCAGATGCAACTTGAGAATGCTGATCTTGACAGTGTGCTTAATGAAGAAGACACTAGTTCTACATCAGAGAAAGACAAGGATGGTGATAAGGAGACTAAACCCGGTACAGGGGTTCTTACTCGGAAAGAGATGGACAAGCGTGCTAAAAACATGATTTGTGCTAGTCTTGGAAATCTGGTGCTACGAAAGGTTATGAAACAGACTACTGCACTAGGGGTATGGAAAGCACTAGAAAAGGACTACCAAACTAAGACATTACCTAACAGAATCTACTTAAAACAACGGTTCGCTAGTTTCAAGATGGAAGAGCATCGAAGTATAGAAGAAAACCTCGATGGTTTCTTGAGGTTGGTAGATGATCTGGAAAGCTTGAACATCACAATCAGCGATGAAGATCAAGCAATACAGGTTCTGTCAAGCTTGCCCAAGCAATTTGATTCTTTAGTACATACTCTCAAGTACGGGAACGGCAAAGAAACTCTGACACTGCAAGAAGTTACCTCATCTGCATATGCAAAAGAAGTTGAGCTAAAAGAAGCTGGATTTTTTGGAAAAACAAAATCAAATGCAGAAGGTCTAATAGCAGAAAGAGGAAGATCAGAGTCTAAACCGCAAAGTAAATGGAAAGGTAGATCTAAAAGCAGAAACAGATCAAAGTCAAGACCAAGAGGTTCAGGAAAACCCAGAGAATGCTGGACATGCGGCAAAGAGGGTCATTTCAAGAAAGATTGTCCAGACAAGAAGAACTGGAAATCGAATGAATCTGTTAATGTTGCTCATGACAAAGAGCAACCCATGATCCTAACCGCAAGCGCTCACGATCCTATGAAGGAATGGGTAATGGATTCTGGCTGCACTTTCCATATCACACCGGAGAGGGAGGTACTATTTGACTTCAAGGAAGTAGACGGTGGAAAAGTCTTACTGGGAAACAACACCCAGTGTGAAGTCAAAGGTATTGGAAAAATAAAAATTATAAATTCTGAAGGAGCTCAAGTCATTCTGAGTGATGTGAGATACATGCCAACAATGGGCAGAAATCTTATCTCCTACGGACAATTGGAGAAAAATGGATGCAAGTATGAAGGGGAAAATTTTAAAGTCACCTTCTATCGAGAAGGTAAGAAAGTACTGTCTGGAAAATATCAAGATGGCTTATACTATCTACAGGGATCTGTCATAAAAGGAGAAGTATCAGTGGCTAGAGCTGAGACAAACCTAACGAATAGATGGCATTCCAGACTAGGGCATATGAGTTTGAAGAACATGAATCTCTTGGTTAAGGGAGGTTATTTGAATCCAAAAGAAGTTCACACTTTGGATTTCTGTGAAAAATGTGTCTTTGGCAAAGCTCATAAGCAAAGTTTCCCGGAGGGCAGACACACATCAAAGGAGAAGCTTGATT